>NC_041391.1:37648922-37714559 GCF_002162155.2 Triticum dicoccoides | reverse complement strand
ACGGTTCCCAACGAACGCCGCAGGACGCATCAATCGAGCTCGAGCCACTGCAGGAGGCACATACATGGCAGAGAGGCAGTGGATGAAGATGTTGGCACTGTGCCAAAGGCGGGCTTGTCCACCACACCTCCACCCTCCTCCTTTGACAGCTCCGGCCATGGCGCTCAGGCGAGCTTGTCCTTGACCAGCTGCCGCACGATGGCCTTAGGGATCTCCTTCACCTCTGGCTCCGTCATCGCCGCTGCTAGCGTAGGCTTGGCCTTGGGCCCCCCCTCGGTCGGAAGAAGCGCTTTGGTCTTGCCTGCCATAGATCCCTACGCCGCTGTTGGCGGTGGCTGGTGAGGTGACACAGGAAAGCACGGAGGCATTGTCGAGGAAGAAGAGAGAAAGAAGAGGACACACCGTACAGCTTCCCACCGTTGCTCACCTCGTCAGCTCGTCTGCCTATGCTGCGCCGCTGCCGACGCAGGAGGAAGCCGAGTGAGCCAAAATATATGAAGGAAGCACGTGGACACAGTAACATAGCTATGAATAACACTGAACCAAGCATATACATATCATACATGATGCTGCAAAGTATATCTTTTCAGATGAAAAATAGTTGCAGAACCAATCTAACATTGACTGACACCCACGAACAGATCTCATACTCATTGCCCCGTGAACTGTATGAATAAAAAACAATAAAGATGATCAGTAGTCACCAACAATTTGCAAAAATAAAAATCTATGATTTTGATGCATATATCAGAGGCCCCAAGTAATAAGTTGGATTAACATTCAAACTTCAGTAGATTTTGCACTTCTGGCTGTTGCAACGAGAAAGCGGAATTCCTTAGAACATATAAGGCATATACTAACCTGCAGTTGGACGGAAGCTTTATTCTAGTTGCAACTTCTCAACGTATTTATGTGCACGTCAAGAATCCAACTATCCAAATTTGCATCCATGCATCATGAAGGCTGATCACATCTTAACTAAAAGAATAATTATTATCTAAAGAAGAAAATATGGGATTAAGAGAGAAGTAGACCAAACCTTCTGGACCTGGGTAATCACATCTGAACTTATACAGAGATGAACACATTGCCCGTTCAGCTATTTCTCCTACGGAAAGGAGCATTGATGGTTCTATGTGTGCTTCCTGCTCTCTGGGCACTTTGTGGCACCTAGACAGATGGGATTAAGTGAGAAATAAGTGAACATACAATCTTTCAATTATTTCCCAAAAGGAATGATACAAGTACAGAATACACACAATATCCATTGTTGAGGAGAGAAATAAGAATATAAGTTTCAACTGGACAACAACATGGAAAATAATTTTATCGGGTCCTCATTTCAAACACCATAAACCCTCCAAGACCTCTAGGAGTTTCGGAACCATCTCTCCAGCTTTTGTACCTCATGGCACCTGCCAAGGTTTCTTGCCAATGAAAAAAGGCTAGGATGCCCGAATACTGGTCAGGCCTAGCAACCAGGTAGGAAATTCTTCAGAATGGCTAAAAATATTTACAGCTAAGAACCATGGCAGCTTGCACGTGGACTTTCTCCTCGGGAGAAACTTCTGCTCAAATGGAGAATTGATGGTCCACGGCAAAGGTACAACCTCTAGCAACTAATAAATTCAGATGAAAACAGAGTACCCATTGCAATATCCAGGAGTTCCTGGACCAAGTTTTATGTCTGTCTAACTTTTCTAGGCATCTTAAAATAAATAAATGATCACAAACTGAACAGATTGCCATTTTTCCATGAAAGGTTGGGTCATTGGGTGAGCAACCCCCAGCACGAAATACATAATTAGAACATGTTTGATGGAGAAGCTTATTAAGAAATAATTTAATCGAGGAGCATGGCAGCACCATGAGCATAGTGAAGGTAATAAATATGTATTGAAGAGCAGGTGATCCTCCTCTTTAGTACAACAAAAAAATCGTTTTCCATAAACAAATCAAGTAATGAAAAAGCTCACGCCACTGCGACCATATCCTCTCCAATATACAAAAACATCTAGCCAGTCTAACGTCGCAAAATATAGCTAGAAAATTAGAATGTCTTCTAGCGCTCCAACCTAACAAATGAAGGAGGAAGGAGATTGCTGCAATACCATGGCAGACACCTGAAAAGTAGTTATCCAACCAATTAGATAAAAAACCTTAATTTGGGTATACCTGCAATCAAACCTTTCATAAACAATCATTTGCTCTTGGTCTGCAGCATGAGCTATGACCAAATTGAATAACGAACCTCCACAGTTAACTATTTCTGTGAAACAATATTAGCAAACTTTAACCATGGCACACATATATAAAAATGTGATGAGCAATAAAAAGGAAAAGACCAAAATGCAAACATCATGGATTGTAACCTTAAGTCAACAAATTAATCTCCAACAATGCTAACTGATGCCAATAAATTAACTACCACAATTTTCTTTCCCCAAGAAACCCCCAAACATTTAATGCAGGCATCAAATTAGTCACCTAGATTACCCAAAAAGAAACAGTCACCCTAATTAACAAGGATCTGCATGACAGGAGGCACGTACATGGCAGAGAGGCAGTGGATGGAGATGCAGACATTATGGCAACTTCGGCCATGGTGTCCTTGTCCACCACACTTCCGTCCTCCTCCTTCGCCTGCACCTCCGCCTCCGTCATCGTCGTCGCCACCACCAGCTCAGGCCTGTCCTTAGGCCCCTCCCCCTTGGCGGTCGGCTGCAGCTCTTTGGTCTTCCCCGTCATAGATCCCTACGTTGTTGTTGATGGTGGTTGGTGAGGCGATGAGGGATAGCACAGAGGCGTCGTGGACGAATGGAACATCCCACCGCTTCTCTCCTCAACGGCTCGACCACCTCTGTTGTGGCGCCGACGACATAGGAGGAGGCCGAGGTGAGCGGACTTGCAGGGGCAGAGGACCAGCGATGGGGTCGACGGTGCTCATGCCGACCCCCTTGGGATCTAGGGAGGGGGCTGTCGTGGTCCTAAGCCTGACAGTAGAATAGGGGGTAGGTATGGAGAGGCAAGATCCTAGCTATGGAGTAGATGTATATGCAAGGGAGTTACGAGTTCAGACCCTTCTCGAAGGAAGTAACAGCCCTACGTCTCGGAGCCCGGAGGCGGTCGACTGGATTATATGCGTATGAGTTACAGAGGTGCGAACCCTTCTGCCTGTGGAGGGGGTGGCTTATATAGAGTACGCCAGGACCCCAGCCAACCCACGTAGCGGAGGGTTCAATGTACATAAAGGTCTGGCGTTACTGGTAACGCCTTACACAAAGTGCTATCATGGCTATAAAGACTACTTAATAACAGACCGTTTGTGTGTAGAGTGACTCTAGATCTCCTGTCGGTCGAGTGAGTGGCTTCATGGTCGAGTGTCTTCGAGTCCGTCGAGTGGAATCCGTTCAGGTCGACTGAAAGGTGGTTTCTTCTAGAGATGTCCTTGGGGAGGGTACCTTGGACAGGTCCATGACCCTACCCTAGGTACATGGCTTCATCATTAGCCCCCAATGGATCGAGGTTTGAATGACGAAGGAGTTGAAAATTCTTCCGACCTGCTTTTCGTGCTGCTAGAGTGTCTTACTCTGGACCAATGACTTTTTGGTGATGTTGTCAACTTCTCTTTCAGTCGCGTTGATCCATTCTTTGCATCTGCCGAGTGAACTTTATGAACTTGGAGATTTCCGAGCGACGGATCGGAGGAAATCTGCCGTCTGACAAGTTGCTCTGCTATTTGCGGATTTGACGGGATCCGAATTTCGGGAAGCGCGCGAGGCGGAGGAGGCCGCGGTACACGGATGGGATAAGGCAAAGACGCCTCGATCTCCGCGCCATCTTTTTCTCCATGTATCGCGCGCGCTTGTTGCGGGATTTGACAGGATCGTCCGGGCCTACCAGTCAGCCACTCGGAAGAGACCTCATATAAGGCGTCGGGCGGGGGTTTTTCAAACAGTGCGCCCTCATTCCCCTCCCCTTCTTCCTCGAACTCGTTCGCTGCGCCGGCTCCCACCTCCGCCCTACTGTTCCTTGTGCGCCTTGCCGGCGACGATGGTGAAGGAAAAGACGGCGGGTTTGGAGCGAGCGAAGAAGGCGACAGTGAAGGCGAAGGGGAGAGCGACCAGTCGGGGCGGATCCTCGTCGCGGTCCGGCCTGCCGCAAGGCTGGATCCAGGGAGACTGGATCCGCTCGACTATCACCTAGAAGGACCTCGACGACCTGGCCAACGAAGGACTGATCCCCCATGGGTCAGCAAGGCTTCCGGGGACGGAGTGGCAGCCGCAGCCTCAGGAGGGTGAGTGTGTCCTCTTAGCCACCCACGTAGATCGCGGTTTTTCTCTACTGCCGAATCTTTTCTTTCGGGGGTTTCTGAACTTCTTTGGGGCACAACTTCATCACTTCACACCCAACTCCATTGCCTACCTCGCCGCTTTCGTGTCTTTGTGCGAAAACTTCTTGGGCTGTCGACCGCACTAGGGCCTTTTCAAACACATTTTCACCTGTCGCTCTTAGACGGTGAAAAAGGCTAGCCCGAATGACGAGAAAACCCAAGTAATCTAGATGTGTGGGGGTCTTGGGGTTCAGATCAAGAGTAAGAGTGCCTTTCCAGCCATGACCCTTCCCGAGTCAGTTCGAGGGTGGCAGTCGACCTGGTTCTACTGCCAAGACCAGTCGACGCCAGGGCAGTCGACTGGCCTCCCCCCATTCTCCATGGACCGAGTGAACAAGCCATCCTCTCTGAAGGTGCTTCCGGAGGAGAAGGCTCAGGTTAGTGTAAGTGCATCTAGTGCCACCCCTAGTTGGTTTTGGAGTATTGACGACAAAGTTGGTTGAGGGACTAATGCGTTTGTGAGAATTGCAGGATAACGCAGGTAGTGTCCCTCATTGATTCGGTTTACCTACCGGAGATGACCCCTAAAAATGTATGAAGACATTGATGACAATGGTGGTAATGTGAAGATATTCATATTGAAGACTATGACACGAGAAGACATTGAGTGAAGACTATGGAGCGCGAAGACTGTGTTGTTTCGCTATTTCCTTTTCTTCATTGTTGAGTCATAGGAACCATCGTACTGTTAAGTGGGGTCCAAGTGAACTAAGTCAGAGTGACTGAAGTGATTCTCAACCCAAATCCTATGTCTTCGAGCGAAGACAATATGAGCAAATCTTATCCAGAGCTGGATGAGTCAACTTTGCTTGTAGCCCAAGTAAAGTTGCCGTGCGTGTTTGAAATCTGACCATTGGAACACGTGTCAGTTCCTTAGTGACCCAGGGTCATTTCGGACATATCAGGTCGGGTTGCCCAGTGGCTGTAAATAGCCCACCCCCTACACCATAAATTGGTGGCTGCTCAGAGTAATTCTACGGCTTTTGTCGTTTTGAGAGCAACCCACCTCGAAGCCTTTGAGAGAGAAATCCTTGCGAGGACCAAGCCCAAACACCCAGAGCCAAAGAGTGTTAGGCATCACTGAAGTCTTTCTGTCTGTGTGACCTGAAGACTTATTACACTTGAGGATTGTGTATACTCCAGCCGGTTAGGCATCACGTTCTGAGCATCCAAGAGTCATTATGGATTGCTGGTGAACGAAGTCTGTGAAGGTTTGGAAGTCTACCTTGAAGACTTACCAGAGTGATTGGGCGAGGACTAGGTGTCCTTAGCTCAAGGGGAATAAGGTGAAGACGCGGTCTTCTGAGTTGAATCTCAGCCTCCCTAACCAGACGTACAGTTGTCACAGCAACTAGAACTGGTCCAACAATTCCTGTGTCTTCAACAAGTGACTGGTTCTATCTGCTCCCTTCCTTTACCTAAGTTTGTCTTTGTGTTGTCATTTCCTATCTGTGTATCTGTTTGACTTCATTGCTTGACTACTACTGTTGATTGGCTTCATATTATCTTCCATCCTGATCCTTACTACTTAGCTGCCATTAGTCATGTACTTTCACAACATTGCATACTTGACTATGGTTTGCTTATGGTAGTTTATCTTCCGCTGCATATCAACTAGGTCATTTCTATTGTTTGTCTTTGAAACTTTCAAGTTTTGAAGACTTTCATAAAAATCGCCTATTCACCCCCCCTCTAGTCGATACTAGCACTTTCAATTGGTATCAGAGCAAGGTACTCCCTTGTTCTATGTGATTCGGTTTAACCACCTGGAGTTTCAGCTATGTCAACTGCAGGATTGAGGAATGTATCTTGCCCCACCTTTGACGGTCATGAGTATCCTCGGTGGAAGGCCATGATGAATAAATGACTCATGGCTATGGATAGAGAACTGTGGACCGTCACTGAGATCGGTCTTACCGATCTATGCAAGATGACGGATGCTGATGACATTCGCAAGTACACTTTACTGAACCTCACGGCGAAGGATGTCATCTGCTCCTGTTTGTCTCGAAATCAGTTCAGGAATGCCATGCACCTCAATCACGCGAAGCTAATCTGGGACCGGCTATCTTAGGTCTATGAAGGTCATCGTACTCGTCATGATCCTTGGTTTGAGGACTACAAGGAGTCTCTTAAGGATATGACCTTTGCACCTGAATCGTCTTCATCTTCACCTTGCCTCATGGCAGGGGGGTAACAAGGTAACTGAATGCTGCCTCTCTGAAACTAGTGATGATGAATCAGTTGATGAATTTGGCCCCAGCTATGTCAAACTTGCTTCCCTTGCCACTAAACAACAAAGAGCCTTGGAAAAGGTTCAAAACATGCTTAGTAAGAGCGATGATATGTTGGGTGAAGAAATGGATCAGTCAAAAGCATTGGCTGAGAGTCTTTAGAGACTTCAGTCCAAGTTTGACGCCCTTCAAAATCAACATAATGCTCTCTTGTCTGATCATGAGAAGCTTTCTTCTGAATGTCTTCAAAGAAAGCTAGACCTTGAAAAGATAAGAGTGGATTATGAAGATCTTCAGAAGGAGCGCGATTCATTACTTGCTCAACACGTCAGAGTTACACATGATGGATTTGAACCACCATGTCTAAAATGCATTGAGCGTGATAACGCTACATCTGTTGCTGAATGATCCACTACTGCTACTGTCTCATTGTCTTCAACTACTGACATGGTTACTAACCCCTCTGCGGAGGATACCACTACTATTGCTGATGAAAATGCTAGGTTGAAGACATTGCTTGAAACAGGGATGTACATAAGTTTGAAGGGACATCAAACACTCTGCGATGTCCTCAAAAAGCAGATTCTGAACCGAAACCCTAGAAAAGAGGGTGTTGGGTTCGAGAGGAAAATGAATGATGATGGTTCCTACTAGAAGCCTGAGAAGTATCCCAAAACCACATGGGTTGCTGCAAAGGAACCTTCAGTGGATCCATCCACTTTATCTGGATTTACCTGTGCTAATCCTATTATGATTGATGAATCATTTGATGCAAACTATAAACTGTTCAAAAATCAGAATGGCGAAGTGTTTGCCAGGTATATTGGTAGTAACTGCAGGAATGGGCCACCTATGAAGAAGATCTGGGTTCCCAAAAGCTCCCTTGAGAATCTTCTAGTGAATGTCATCATGACACCACCAGGGAAGAAGACAAACCCTAGACCAAAGGCATCATATGGTCCAACGGCTTCATATGAATACAGAACTCACTTGAGTCACCCTAACGCCAATGTTTTGCAGGGAAATCATACTCAGACTCATGAATATGAGCATGTGTCTTCAAACCGCTATGTTCATAAATCTAAGAACTTTTCTGCTTATTCACATGAGTATCATTCATCTCCTGCAAGGCTATTTGCTAGGGCTTCAATGCCAAAATTCTCAGATGCTGCACTTAGACTCATTGCTTCTAAGCCACCCCTGAAAATGTGGGTGGTGCAGAAGAATTAACTCTCTTTTGCAGAATATGGTCTCCAGCCAGCAATCAAAGGCGTCCGATATTATTGCTGGGGACCTAAAACATAAAGGGACGCATGATAAAATGGCTTACTATGTATTTCACATATGAATCTCTTACCTGTCATAATGTGTGTTCTCATCTTGATCTAAGCTGTGATAATCCTAGTGTGCGTCAAATGCTTATGCTTCACAACATACCTTGTGAAGCCTATCCTCCTAACTGCACTATAGGGCATGTCACCAAAAGCTTCAGAATGGATTATTGACAGCGGATGCACTAATCATATGACTGGTGATCGAAGTCTTCTCATGGACTCAACCTTACGTCCATCCGACAAGAGTCAAATCACATTTGCTGACACTGGTAAAAGCAAGGTATTGGGTCTAGGTAGAGTTACAATCTCTAAGGATCAACACATGGATAAAGTGATGCTTGTTGAATCCCTTGGGTTCAACTTAATGTCTGTCTCAATGATTTGTGACTTGAACATGATTGTGCTATTTGGAAAATATTGTTGCCTTGTACTAATGGAATCTGACAAGTCTCTAGTCTTTGAAGGATATAGGAAAGATGATCTATACATGGTAGATTTCTCAAAGGTCCACAGCTTGCCGTATGTCTTCTCACAAAAGCTTCAGAATGCTGGCTCTGGCATCGAACACTGGGGCATGCTGGCATGAAGAACTTACACACACTCGTCAAGAAGAAGCATGTCATTGGCATCGAGGATGTCAAGTTCAAGAAAGATCATTTGTCTGGTGCCTGTGAAACAGGGAAGATAACTAGGGCGAAGCACCCCTCGAAGACAATCATGACAACATCTCAACCCTTCGAGCTGTTACACATGGACTTATTTGGACCTACTCACTACTCCACCCTAACAACAACTTCTTGTTTGTATGGCTTCGTCATTGTTGATGACTACTCAAGATACACATGGGTGCATATAATTCTCTACAAGACTGAAGTACAAGATGTCTTCAGACGATTCGCCAATCGAGCAATGAACAATTATGGCGTCAAGATCAAGCATATCAGAAGTGACAATGGCACTGAATTCAAGAACACCGGTCTTGATCTTTATCTGGATACAATGGGAATCACTCATGAGTTCTCTGCTCCATACACACCTCAGCAAAATGGCATCGTTGAGCGCAAGAACAGAACTCTAATTGAGATGGCTCGAACAATGCTCGATGAGTACAAGACACCAAGAAAGTTCTGGCCTGAAGCTATTGATACAACTTGTCACATTATCAACCGTGTCTACATCCACAAGCTTCTGGGCAAAACATTCTATGAGCTCCTTACTGGCAAGAAGCCAAATGTCAGCTACTTCAGGGTCTTTGGTGCTAGATGCTGGATCAAGGATCCCCATCACAAGTTGAAGTTTGCACCTAAGGCTCACGAAGGCTTCATGCTTGGCTATGGAAAGGACTCGCACTCCTACAGAGTCTTCAACCTCTATCTCTACAAGATCGTTGAAACTGTGGATGTGAGATTTGATGAAACCAATGGTTCTCAAAGAGAACTCCTGCCGAGTACACTTGATGAAGCTCCTGCAAGCGAATCTATCAAGCTGATGCGAACTGGTAAAATCATGCCCTCTAAAGCACAGCCTGAAGAGGAACTTATCATTTCTGCACCTAACCAACCTGAAGACAATGCTCAGACGAAAGATAATCCGCCCAATGATGACAATGATCAGCAAGAGCAAAATCTTCGTCCTGTTCATCCTTGTGTTGCAAATGAAGTGCAAATTGAGAAGATAATTGACAGCATCAATGCTCCTGGTCCACTGACTCGCTCAAGAGCAACACAGTTAGCAAACTTCTGTGGGCACTTTTCATTTGTGTCAATATCGGAACCCAAGAAAGTTGCTGAAGCCTTCATGGAACCTGAATGGATTCAAGCTATGCAAGAAGAACTTCAACAGTTCAAACTGAACAATGTTTGGGAACTGGTCAAGCGACCTGACCCTCACAAGCATAACATTATTGGAACAAAATGGATATATCAAAACAAGCAAGATGAGCATGGTCAAGTCGTCAGAAACAAAGCACACCTTGTGGCTCAAGGATATACTCAAGTAGAAGGAATCGACTTCGATGAAACATTTGCTCCTGTGGCTAGGCTTGAAGCTATTCGCATACTACTAGCCTACGCTAATCATCACAACATCTTGTTATACCAAATGGATGTGAAGAGTGCATTTCTCAATGGCAAGATTGAAGAAGAAGTATATGTCGCTCAACCACCTGGCTTTGAAGATCCAAAACATCCTGATATGGTGTACAAGCTAAACAAAGCACTGTATGGCCTCAAACAAGCTCCTCGTGCATGGTATGATACGATCAAAGACTTACTGAAGAGCAAAGGCTTCAAACCTAGATCCCTCGATCCCACACTCTTCACGAAGACATATGATGGTGAACTGTTTGTGTGCCAAATCTATGTGGATGACATAATCTTCGGCTGGACCAACCAGAAGTATACTGATGAGTTTGGATACATGATGCAAGAGCAATATCAGATGTCCATGATGGGTGAGCTGAAGTTCTTCCTTGGTCTTCAAATTCGTCAGCAAAGCAATGGCATCTTCATATCTCAAGAAAAATATCTCAAAGATTGTCTGAAGAAGTTTGGAATGGAAGACTGCAAAGGCTACACGTCGCCAATGCCAGCCAAACACCATCTTGGTCCCGACGACAATGGTAAAGAGTTCGATCAAAAGGTATACCGCTCCATGATTGGTTCTTTACTTTATCTATGTGCATCTAGGCCAGATATTATGCTTAGTGTTTGCATGTGTGCTCGATTCCAAGCGGCACCAAAGGAATCGCATCACTTAGCTGTGAAGCGAATTCTTCGATATTTGGCTTACACCCCAACACTCGGATTATGGTATCCCAAGGGCTCAAAATTTTATCTGGTTGGATTCTCAGATGCTGATTATGCTGGTGACAAGGTGGATCGCAAGTCTACATCAGGCACATGTAACTTTCTGGGTCGATCACTTGTCTGTTGCTCTTCAAAGAAGCAGAACTGTGTATCACTCTCAACTGCTGAATCTGAATACATTGCTGCTGGATCTTGTTGTGCTCAGCTTCTCTGGATGAAGCAAACTCTCAAGGACTATGGCATCAATCTGAAACAAGTACCTCTCTTCTGCGACAACGAAAGTGCCATCAAGATAGCCAACAATCCAGTTCAGCACTCGAAGACAAAGCACATTGAAATTCGTCATCACTTTCTCAGAGATCATGTCATGAAGAAAGATATCGACATCATTCATGTCAACACTGAAGAGCAACTGGCAGATATCTTCACAGAGCCCTTGGATGAGAAAAGGTTTTGCAAGTTACGGTGTGAGCTAAATATCTTGGAATCCTCTAATGTCCTGTGATCAGGCACACATCCTAACATTTATGCATGTTGATGACTTAGATGTGCAACACACGAAGTACTGTATATCTTCAATCAACGAAGACTTGCATTCTGAGTGTGAATACATTAACATGGAATTTGACTTCGGAGCACCACGATACTTGTGTGCCGTGTCTGGGTCTAATACTTCCTATACGGTGGGTAACGCCACCACAAAATTTCTTTGTTTGAAGTGTTTCACTTATGGCGTTATTTTTGCAATGACTTCGCATTGGTTTTGTCAGTTTCAATTTATCTTCATGATTTCCTTCACTATGATGATTTGATTGCTTTCTGAAATATATATATATATATATATATATATATACTAGTGTTCTGTCCTCTACAGCATTCACTTATAGCTATGTCTTCAAGTTGAATCTTTTGAACTAAGTGAATGTGATCGGACCCTAACCTCTCTATGCTTTCAATCTCAAACTCTATCTGTCCAAATCATATGTATTCTATTGTAACTGTCGAATGTCTTCTCTACGTCCTAGTCAGCAGAAGGCACAGAGACAAAACATTAAGTTTGTTTTAAATAACTCATCTTTATTGTTGAAATCCGGAGAAGCCGGAACAACCATCCGACATGCCTGGCGGGCGTGGGAACGTGGGACAATCTCTGAGTATGTTGCATGCTTGCCACGTGCCTCTCAGATGTGAACCGCCAGGGGCACCAGCGTAATTGCGCTGTGCCGCACACCTACTTATAAATACTTGTCCCCTGCGGTAAAGAAATCCTTCTTCCACCTCTCCACCTCGTCAAAACCCTAGCGCCACCGCTAGCTCTCGACGACACCGGCGAAGAAGCGCTTAGCTGCCGCGACTTCTCCGATGCCGTCCTCACGCCGGCCGCAGACATCGTCCTCTCCGCCGTCGCCGTAGGTGTCCTCCGTCGCCAAGTTAGGGCACGGTGGACTGAACTGCTCGGTCTCCTATTCATCCCATCTAGCAGTTCTTCGTGCGGTAATTATAACTCTATTTTTACCACCTTTTTGATCTTCAAGATTTCATCCTATTTTCTGAAAGTGGTTTCTGCCTACACTGTGTTAGATCTATTCTGTCTGCATCTCGTACTGCCTAGTCTATTCACTTAGATTTCCTATCTAGTTTGATTCCTCACTTGTACTTATTCACGGATTGGTACAAATCTGGAGCCAACTCACCTCATATAAGTGAATGTCTTCGCATCATGAGGTCAATGTCTTCAAACTGATTTATCTTCAAAATCTTCTGAGAATACATATGACCTCTTCCCCTTCCCTCGCATATCTAATGCTGTCACAGGTACATGTCCGTGGGAGAATCCCTTGGTTCTCATAGTCTGCATTCGTTTGCAGAATACTTACAGCATCATATTAATTCTCCTGAAGCCAGTTCCTGCTTGACCAGCAAGCGTAAGTCTCTGAAGCCTTTGAACGTATTGAAGCCATTCAGTTTGAAGTTCATGGCTGCAGAGAAATCAGTAAGGAAGGGTGGCAGACAGCGTCGAGGGGGTACATCAAAAGATCTGCCCGATGATCTAGCAGAGCTCTACAAGACAGATCCCTAAGAGAATTATCATCAGCGCAAGACACAAATCCAATGGATCCGACGCTATTGGGCTGAACAATGGTTCAAATACAAGTTCCTGACCCAGGAATATGCTGAGAAGAATGCTACCAAAAGTCCTTGGGGTGATATTATCTATCGAGGCCTTCAACCCAAGAACAAAGCTGAAGCTATTGCACAAGAATTATATCCTTGCATGGTCCATGGACCTCAGCCTGAGAATGCCGATCCCACATCATTACTCTGGTGTCGTGATGATGCTCTCTTCAAACGCAACTTCCAGCACGCAAAGGCTTCGGCCAAGGAAAACAAGAAGTCATTGGGATTAGACTTCAACCCTAGTCCCTCTGCTCCCCGTGCTGACGGCTCACGTGATGCAGAACCAAATGTCATTGTCCCCTTCTCAGACCTTGATGGCCTCATCACTTACATCTTGGTCCATGGTGCCAAAGTGGATCACTATGATAATGATGCTGACATTGATGGAGCCCCAGCTCCTCCTCCATGGCCGCAGAAGCCAAAGAAAATTAAGGGTTCAACATCAGCTGCACCTCCGAAAGCTTCTCGTGTGAAGCCTCTGGCCACTGCACCTCTTGAAGACAGTGTGCAATCTAAAGATCAGTCCCGAATCTCCAAGAAGATGGAGAAGAAAAAGCAAATCGTCAGGCATACTGATCAAACCTTGACTCCTGCTGCTATTCTGCGTGAAGATCCCATTGATCTGTCTAGCGATGAAGATCTTGCAGATGATGCCCTTGAGCAATTGATCAAAAGCAAGGATGAAGCAGAGATCTTCAACAACCTGTCTCTCTTCGATGTGGCAATCATCCATAACTTCATTGATGAGTGGTTTGATACACCAAACCTCATCTTTGACGATCTGCAGCTTCCCATTGGCCTCAGCGTCTCCTTTAATGGCGCCATTTCTTCCGAGCTAGCTCTTGCTCAGCGCATCGTTGAGCTAAAGAACAAAATTGATTATGAGAAGGCTCAGTTCAAGAAGCAAGTGGCGAAGCTCAGTGTGCAAGACGTCAAAAACTTCAAGGTCATGCTGCATGAGCTCAAAGAAGCCTTTCTCAAGAAGCGCCAAGAAGCTCAAGGCTCTCACGAGCGTATGAAGAATTTGGCTGACAAGTGTGTGCTTGCCTACAATGAGGCTGAGTAGCGCAAGTCTCTTGGCCATCCTGGCATTGACCCCAGGATGGCTGCAAAGAAGAAGAAGAAGCTCTCTACTGCCCAACCTGCGCCTTCTAGTCAAGAAGCACCTCGCATTATCTTCCCAAGCAGCATGACTGGCTCGAAGCCAAAGGTCTCGACTACCGCTTCTGAACAGAAAAAGACGAGGGCTGTCGAGGCTGAAGCCAGAAAGAGAAAGAATACTGAATCTTCTGATGCCGCTCCCTCCAAGAAGAAGAGCAAGACCAAGAAAAGTCGGGCTGCTCCCACAGAGCCCCTTGTTGTTGAACACATCTCAGTGGTTCATCCTACATCTGCAACCCAAGAACTACGTATGACTGTTCATGAGCCTGCTTCCACAGAGGCTCCTGAAGCTGAAGAAATTCCAGCAGTTGATCCCATCACTGCTGAAGACATTGGTCACCATGACAATGTAGAAAATGATGAAGTTCTTCCTCAAATTGAATACAATGTGGTATCATCGCCTGTTCTCACGAACAGCGAAATCATCAGCATTGGTCATCCTCTGACGCCAATTGCTCAGGATGCATCATGGGCTGATCGCCCGCAACAACAAGACTCCCCCAGTACTCCCCAACAACAACAACAAGCCACACCATCTGTGCATGTTGAAGAGGAAGAGGACCTGCCTACTCCATCTCCCAAGGCGTCGCCTGTCCTACAACGGCTTCACAAAGGACCAAGGCCTCAAGTCCCTCTTCCGAGCGTTCCAGAAGGAGAAGTGCATCCTCACCCTGTTGCATGTCAAGTGTTTCCTGAAGCCACTCCAACTGAGAATGTCTCCATGTCTGAAGACCAAGCTGCTGAAGACAATCTGGCTGCATCAGCCGATGAAAGACAAGAAAATGTACATGTCCCTACTCCCCCAACTATTGAAGAAGCTGTTCCTGATGTGAACGTGCCAGTGCCCGACCCTCCAGCTCATCAAGTGGAGGTTGAAAATCCTGAAGCTGCCACTACCAACGCAAGTGAAGCCAATGATGTAATCATGGATGAAGCTAATGTGGAGCCTGAACCAACCAGTGTGCCTGAAACCAATGAGGCAACTGCTCCTGAAGCACCTGCTGTGCAGCCTGAAGTCTCAGCTGCTGCCACTGCTCCTGTTCCGCCACCAAGGCCCTATACAATTGAGCAAGCATACAACCATGGCGAGCTAATCACAGTAAGATGGTCCGTTCTGGTCCCTCCGCCTAATGTCTCTGGTCCTCAGTTTGACTATCACATTGAGCATAGGCCTCAGGTCCACAAGCCAAAGCCAAGACTGCCAAGGTTTCCAGGTACTGCCACATCTGTTGGGTCCTTCAATGCAAATGGCTTCAAAAGCCACAACACATTCTTTGACAGCTCAAAGAACCCCTACACAAGGCCAAGAATATCATCAGATCGTTTCTGGAGTCATCAGCAGCGCAGCTATTACTCCCGTGTTCTGTATGATCAAGGGCACATTTCCCCTCATATGCGCCTCGACACTGAAGCCATTGCAGGACTGTCGTGCTTAGAAGAAGCACTTGACTGTTTTCGTGATGCCGGTCTGCTCAGCTTCCTAACTGACAAAGAACATTGGAATGAAGAACTTTTGCTTCAATTCTATGCTACCCTCCACATTCGCGGCTACAACAGAGACATCAAGACATGGGTTCTTGAGTGGATGACTGGAAATGTTGATCATGAAGCCAAAGCTCTTGACATCATTGAGCTTACAGGCCTATCCACTCCCGGAGATCTCTATGAACCTAACTGCCAACTAAACCGCAATGCACAGGAGAGCATCTTCCAGAAGCCTGAACCCAATATGAGCCAGATGTTGAGCATGATGAAGCCTTTGCCATCTGACGCTGAATATCCAACAGAGTTCTTTGTTGATGACTGAGGGAGTCCTGGACTAGGGGGTGTCCGGACAACCGGACTATCATCGTCAGTCGGACTCCAAGACTATGAAGATACAAGATTGAAGAGTTCGTCCCGTGTCCGGATGGGACTTTCCTTGGCGTGGAAGGCAAGCTTGGCGATACGGATATGTAGATCTCCTACCATTGTAACCGACTCTGTGTAACCCTAGCCCTCTCCGGTGCCTATATAAACCGGAGGGTTTTAGTCCGTAGGACGAACAACCATTACAACAATCATACCATAGGCTAGCTTCTAGGGTTTAGCCTCCTTGATCTCGTGGTAGATCCACTCTTGTAACACACATCTTCAATATTAATCAAGCAGGACGTAGGGTTTTACCTCCATAAAGAGGGCCCGAACCTGGGTAAAACATCGTGTCCCTCATCTCCTGTTACCATCCGCCTAGACGCACAGTTCGGGACCCCCTACCCGAGATCCGCTGGTTTTGACACCGACATTGGTGCTTTCATTGAGAGTTCCTCTGTGTCGTTACCGATAGGCTGGATGGCTTCTTCAATTAACAACAACATAGTCTAGGGTGAGACCTTTCTCCCCGGATGGATCTTCGTGTTCGGCGGCTTTGCACTGCGGGCCAATTCGCTTGGCCATCTAGAGCAGATCGAAAGCTACGCCCCTGGACGTTAGGTCAGGTTTGGAAGCCTAAGCTTCACGGCTGACATCCGCGGAGACTTGATCTTCGACGGATTCGAGCCACAACCAAGCACGCCACACTGTCACGGTGGGCATGATTTAGCTCTGCTACCGGATAGTGCCCTGGAGGCCGCACACGGGTCCGCTTCGACCCATAGTTCGGAGCCGACCACGCAGATCGAGGACGGGTGGCTGGACACCGCCTCGGGGGCTGCAATCTCTACGACGATGGAGCCGAACACTGACCTTGTCCCTTGCAAAGCTCGTGACTCCGAGGCGACGGACTCCTCGCTGGACTCCAAACCTCCTGCGCCCCTACCAATCGAATCCGATTGGGCGCCGATCATGGAACTCACCGTTGCGGACATCTTTCAACACTCACCCTTTGGCGACATCCTGAATTCGCTAAAGTGTCTCTCTTTATTAGGAGAGCCCTGGCCGGACCACGGTCAGGATGGTCGAGATGCGGACGACGAAGAAATTCAAAGCCCACCCACCACCCACTTTGTAGCCGCTGTCGATGACCTAACCGACATACTAGACTACGACTCCGAAGACACCGACGGTATGGTCGACGATGCCGGAGACGACCAAGAACCAGCGCCTACAGGGCACTGGAAAGCCACCTCAATTCATGATATATACATGGTGGACACCCCAAAAGGGAGCGATAACGAGGAACAACGGGACGCGACGAAGGATAATTCCCCCGAAAAACAACCAAAACGACGACGCAAGCCCCGCCCCAAGTCCCGCCTCGATAACAACAGCACTCATAGTGACCAAGCCATAGCGCAGGGCAAACCAGTGGGCAACGAACATGCAACCAAGCAGCCATCCGAACAGGATGAATCGGATAATCAACTCACCCTCGGCGAAGACAACAGTCTGAACGATCTCACACCGGACGCACCACCGGAGCATAAGAACCTCCAAAAAGGGCTTATCGCCACTGCAAGAAAGTTGAAGAAGGAGAAGCGGAAGCTCAAAACAGCGGAAGACATACTCAGAATGAGGTGGAGCAAAGTACTCAAGACCCGGACAAATATGGCAATAGCCAACAAACAAAGAGCTACCCAAAGCGCAAGCTGCTGCCCGAATTCGACGAGGATGCCGTAGAGCCCCCACAATTAAGAAGCAAAGAGGCCGCCTGGCCGGATAGACGACCAGAAGGCAGGCCAGGAGCGGCAAGCGGCGCCGCACACAAGCCAGCACATGACACACATAAATATCTTCGCAAAACGGATGGCCCAGTCAGGACCATTTGTGGGCCGAAGAAGAGGGCCCCAGGAAGTAACATAACACGCCGAGTGTTCGAAGATAACGGCACACCCAAATACAGGGGCGCCGCACACCCACTATGTTTCACCGATGAGGTGCTGGATCACGAATTTCCAGCAGGGTTCAAACCCGTAAACATAGAGACATATGATGGAACAACAGACCCCAGAGTCTGGATTGAGGATTACATGCTGCATATACATATGGCTAGAGGAGATGATCTCCACGCCATAAAATATCTACCCCTTAAGCTCAAAGGGCCAGCCAGGAATTGGCTCAAAAGCCTCCCAGAAAATACCATTGCAAGCTGGGAAAAGCTCGAGGATGCGTTTAGAGCAAACTTTCAGGGGACTTATGTCCGCCCTCCGGATGCAGACGATTTAAGTCACATAACCCAACAGCCCGGAGAATCAACGCGCAAATTCTGGAACAGGTTCCTCACCAAAAAGAATCAAATAGTCGACTGTCCGGACGCCAAAGCCTTAGCAGCTTTTAAACATAATGTCCGAGACGAATGGCTCGCCAGACACCTCGGCCAAGAGAAGCCGAGGACAACGGCCGCGCTAACAAGCCTCATGACCCGCTTTTGCGTGGGGGAAGATAGCTGGCTAGCAAGACGCAGCACCAGCGACCCGAGTACATCCGAGATCAGAGATGGAAACGGAAAATCACGGAGCAGAAAGGACCAGCGCCGAAATAAAGAAAAGAGCCCAAAGAGCACAACGGTTACGCCGGATTCAAAAGCTCGCGGCCGAACAACAAAACACTACCCCTCAAGGACAACAGTGACGAGCTATCCAACCTAAACAAAATTTTGGATCGGATATGTCAAATCCACAGTACACCCGGTAGGCCTGCAAACCACACCCACCGAGATTTTTGGGTCATCAAACAGTCCGGCCAACTCAACGTCGAACACAAGGGGCTCGACGCGCCAAGCGAGGATGATGACAAACCCCACCAGCAGAGCATCGGAAAACAGAAGACTTTCCCACAAGAAGTCAAAACAGTAAACTCACTTCATGTGATAACACGAAACAACAATGCGGCACCCGCCAAAGTAGGTGTCGCACGGTCCACCCCAGCGGAACCCCGAGATTGGATGTCAAAACCAATTACTTTCGACCACCTGGACTATTCCAGGAGCATTCGAAACGCAGGATGGAGTGCTCTGATATTGGATCCTATAATCGACGAACTGCAATTTACACAGGTCCTAATGGATGGCGGCAGCGACTTAAACCTGCTATATCCGTACAAAATCCGCAAGTTGGGGGTAGACCGTACTACAATTCGACATAGCCACACTTCCTTTAAAGGAGTGGCGCCAGGCCCTCCCACCAAGTGCACGGGCTCCCTACTACTAGAAGTTATGTTCGGGTCACCCGACAACTTCCGACGCGAAAAGCTAATTTTTCATGTCGCCCCATTCAAAAGTTGCCATCAAGCACTATTGGGACATGAAGCTTTTGTCCGCTTTAATGCAATACCACACTACACGTCTATTACACTTAAAATGCCCGGTCCACGCGGCATCATCTCATTAAAAGGTCGTTCAAGACCCCGGACACGGCTAGAACGAGTCCGGCATAAATAAACTAGGGGCTCCCTAGCCAGACACCCCTTTACAAGGGGCTATGTGTATGAGCAACAAGGAGCCAATAAAGGCTCAATTTTATTCATTTATGCATGCTATGTTTTAAATACATTTTCGACACGATTTCTTTTTAAACCAAGTTCCTCTCTTTTACAGATGAACAACGTGTTACACCCGTCCAGGATACCGCACAACGGAGACACAGGCGCAGACGTGCAGTAGGGACCCATTGCAAGGATTCTTTTCAGATTAAGACCCTGCGTAAACCTTTTTTACAGTCTCTTGTTGCTATACATCCCCTGGTTTCTCATCATAACCAGTGAGGAGGCTGACGTTTTGGCATCGGCCGCGTCAGAGGATCTTGCACGTACCTGGACACTAGGGGCTTAGGGCATTGATCTGCCCGTCATCATAAAGACCGAACACCTCAGGGAGTGTTCGGTGTCTCGAGTTAGGCCTTATATGCATCAGCTCCGAATCATGTCTTTGGTCAAATGTTGGGTTTGCCCGGCTCCTGTGTTTTGCTGCCTTACGTTCCGCATCGTCGGCTAACGCGGCACCAGGAGAACTACTGCGATTGTGCCCCGGTTTGGCCGGGTGAGCGCCTCAGTAGGGAAAGCCGAAAACTGACTGTCATGATGTAGCGAGAGACTGGTCAACCACTCGATCGACCTCAGGAATGTTTAGAATTCCTCCGCTTTGGCAAAGGACTGCTTCCCGGTCAGGCACACACGCGCCCCCAATTTGGAGAGCGCGGTGCCCCTAGGGGCTATATCGTAGCCCCACCTTCGAACTCCTATGGCTAAGTGAAAGTGATAAAGCATTATAGTCCGGTTGCCTCGTTTGCTACGCTATCACCTCCTTAATAGGACCAAGGCGTTGGATTAAGTGTGAAAACGCGCTATTTCGCAAACACCCCCGCACCATGTGCGTGGGGGCTGAAGCCGAAGACTGCCATCTTTCAGGTTATACACAAGTATACATCAACGGCCGCACAGGAGATGTTTCAATACTTGAACGCACAAGTACCAAAAAGCACTGAAATTGTAAACATCATTTTACAAACAAAAACGTTCACTTGAACATGACATTTTTTGAGCACAGCGACTCTATTACACGAGCACCACGCAGAACTTCCCCAAAATAGTGCTCGGCGGGTAACCGGCTCTCGTCCGAACCCTGGGTCGCAACAGCGGTGGCATCCATCTCTGTCCAATGTGTCTTCACACGGGCAAGGGCCATCCGTGCACCTTCTATGCAAGCCGACCGCTTCATCGCCTTGATATGCGGCACCGCCCCAAGGAATTGCTGCAATAAGCCAAAATAACTCTTCGGTTTGGACCTATCCGGCCAGACATGAGCCACGATATCCGTCATGGCAAGTCCGGACAACCTATTCAGTTCAGCCCACTCGGCCAGCCGATCGGTCAGCGGAAGTGAACGCTCCGGACTATGGAATTGAGACCAAAACAACTCTTCTGTCTTGTGATCCTTCTGACTTCAGAAGTGCACAACAGCATCTGCCGCACTCGCCGCTAAGTCCATATAAGAATCCTTAGGACCCCACAGCTGGCCAAGCTGAGCATACTTTGGATCCGTAAACCTTCGGCGCAGCAGAAAGGGCTTGCTGGCCACAATGTCTCCGGCCTGGCGCAGCTCCTCCTTTATAGCCCGCATTGCAGTACGGGCATCCTTGGCCTCGGCGGTGGCCTTCCCCAGGTCTTATTGCTCCGCTAGGCGTTCCTTTTCAAGAACGTCATTGCGGTCGGTAGCATCTTTCAACTTCACGGCCATTTCGGCCATTTCCTCCCTGCTTCGGCAGTGTGCAGCCCTTTTGGCTTTTAGCTCTTCGGCCGCCCTAGAGGCAGCCACATCACTCCTTCTGGCTTGCTCCTTGTCTTGAGCAAGTTCCGCCCGAAGGCTCTGCACAGCAGTGGCACCATCTGCATTGAACACACATGTTGTAAGGAGTGGGCTTTGGCTCCCTTACTAGGTGACCACGGAGAAAAAACCTACCTTGTGACTCGTCAAGTCATTTATTGACCAGCGCGATGTCCGCATCCGCAACGTCAAGCTGCCGCTTTAGTTCGGCAACCCCATCTGTCCGGCTAGCCACCGAACTGTCCACCACCTGCTTAGGAAAGGCGTAAATCAATACCTGGGATTTTGATCCTCGGCACGCTATCGTTCTCGACACCCTACCGAGTCTCAGGGGCTACTATCTATACAGGGCCCACTTTATGTGTAAAACTGTCAAAGGGTATGTCATTTTTACGTACCTCAAACCCCACCAGCAAAATCCTGACGGCATCACGCAATCCGCCCTCGGCGGACGAAATTCTTTCAATCACCGTACTCATCAGTGTACGGTGACCTTCTGAGATGGACGCCCTCTCAAGCAGATCCTTCAGCTCCCCCGACCACACACCAGTTGGTGCCGAATTATTCGGCCCTGCCGGACTCAGGGATACCCTCCGTGATGACACTTCAGGCTCGTCCCCCCTATCCGACGGGGCGGCAGATGGAGGCGTTTCGCTCTCCATCATCTCCGGACGGAATTCCCCGAAGACGAGCTCATCTGAGAAGGACGGAGATCCGAACTACAAGGTAAAACTTAAGTTATCCTCAGAAGCACAAATAGGGATGTCCCTTATTTACAAAACTCCCTTTTTTCTACTTACGGCTCGTTGGAGGGCTGATCCTTTAGGGGAGACTGTGCGGCCGGAGCCTCTCCGGACGCAGGACCCTCTGGTGAAGATCTCTTCCCCCGCTTGGGGGCTTTGGCCTCCGGGTTTTTGGAGGCGGTCCTCTTCTCCCCCTGGAAGGATGGATTCTCGATCCCCCCCTCCTCAAAAGCCTCCTTGGTTGAGGCGGTAGTTCCTCTGTTCTCCCCTTCGCCTTCCTCTGAAGGCGCGACCTCCAGCATCGTGACCTGCACGGAATCCGGCGCGATCTCTGGGAGGGGAGCCGGACACCGTATCAGTTTTGCTTGCGCTATCCACTCCTGTTTAGAGGGTAATTGGTCAGAAATCGAATCATAGAAAGGCAAAAGAAAAAACGGTATGTCCGGACACGGAGCTACTTACTTGTGTATCCAGGTGATTGCAGCTTAGGCCGGCGTCCTCGGTCAATTCCGGGCATGCCTCTCGTGATCCGAAGAACAGTTTATGCATCTCCACGGGTGTCGCACCCATGAAGTGTTGGAGAATTCGTGGTCCCTCCGGATTAAACTCCCACAGCCGGAGAGGACGACGTTTGCAGGGCAGGAGACGCCTAATCAGCATGACCTGCATCACCACGACCAGATCAATCTCCCTCTCCTAGAGGTCTTGAATCCGGCCCTGCAATAGGGGCACGTCCTTTGACGGCCCCCAGTTGAGCCCTTGGCTGACCCATGACACCAGCCGCTGCGGAGGGCCCGAGCGGAAGATGGGTGGCGGCTTCTGCCTGCTGCCCCTGGGAGCGGTTATGTAGAACCACTCCTGCTGCCACAAGCCGAGCTCCTCCTGAAAAGAGCCCTCGGGCCATGGAGCGTCGGACCTTCTGCTTACAACCGCCCCGCCGCACTCTGCTTGACGCCCATCGATCATCTTCGGCTCCACATCGAAGGTCTTAAGCCACAAGCCGAAGTGAGGGGTAACGCGGAGGAAGGCTTCGCAAAAAACAATGAATGAAGAGATATGGAGGATGGACTCCGGAGCCAAGTCGTGGAATTCCAACCCGTAGTAAAACATGAGCCCTCTCACAAAAGGATCCATCGGTTAGCCTAAACCCCGACGGAGGTGGGATACAAACACGACATACTCGTTGGGCTCGGGGGTGGGGATGACTTGCCCTTTGACGGGCAACCTATGCGAAATCTCGTAAAATAGGTACTTGGCCTCTCGCAGCTTTAGCACGTCTTCTTGTGTGACGGAGGAAGGCATCCACCGGCCCTATAGGTCGGAGCCGGACATTGTTAAAGGTCCGAAGCGCTCGAATCTGGGGCTCTGAGTGTTGGAACTCCGGGCAAGGAGTAGATTCGATTGAGGATTGAAGAAAAGAAACAAGCCTTGGTCCCGTTATAAAGAAGGGGAATACCAAGAGCCGTCCCCGTGACCGTTCGGGACTCGCCTCCGATAGAGGGGGCGGGGCAATGGGCGCGGTTGAGTTACCCACGTCCGTATTGATGAGGATCCCGAAATAAGGGGAACACGATCTCTGCTTCGACAAGACGTGCCAAGGAAACCGCTTCACTAAACGCGCTAAGGTGGTATAATAAGAAACGATTCAAGTAATGGCTTGGTAGTGGTGTGACATCATGCCACAAAATACGTCAACAGATTGGACTTGTGTACATATTATTCTCTCTATGGTGGAATGTGGAATTTATTTTGCAGAGCCGGACACTATCCTGGTGTTCACAATCTTCTATGAATTATTCGGAGGAGGAACCCGCCTTGCAATGCCGAACAATATGCGCACCGGACTCATCATCATTGAAGCCCGGTTCAGGGGCTACTGAGGGAGTCCTGGACTAGGGGGTGTCTGGACAGCCGGACTATTATCGTCAGCCGGACTCCAAGACTATGAAGATACTAGATTGAAGACTTCGTCCCGTGTCTGGATGGGACTTTCCTTGGCGTGGAAGGCAAGCTTGGAAATACGGATATGTAGATCTCCTACCATTGTAACCGACTCTGTGTAACCCTAGCCCTCTCCGGTGCCTATATAAACCGGAGGGTTTTAGTCCATAGGACGAACAACCATTACAACAATCATACCATAGGCTAGCTTCTAGGGTTTAGCCTCCTTGATCTCGTGGTAGATCCACTCTTGTAACACACATCTTCAATATTAATCAAGCAGGACGTAGGGTTTTACCTCCATCAAGAGGGCCCGAACCTGGGTAAAACATCGTGTCCCTCGTCTCCTGTTACCATCCGCCTAGACGCACAGTTCGGGACCCCCTACCCGAGATCCACTGGTTTTGACACGGACAATGACCTTGAGTATCTGCCGAGCACCATATATCACATCATCAGGCGGACTCTATGGCCTATCAAAGGACACTCATCAGTTGCTAAACTTGAAGGAGCCATGAAGACATTGGTCTTCTATATCCTCAATGGCATCAGCTTCAACTCTCAAGAATTCTTCATCAGGCAACTTGCTGCTTCTGGATCTTACCTTTTTGGTCTGAAGTTTTATGCTCCATGGGTCATGCACCTGATCAAGCGACACTCTTGTGTCAACTATCAGCCCTCTGCTCGCAATCATCTGATCTTTCTACCAGAGCTTGATATGTCAGTTGAAGCCATAAACCCTGAGCCTGCCGAGGAGCCTCTTTGTCTTCAAAATGCTGATCACCAAAGCTTCACTCAGTCCATGGAAGGCACTCAAGCAGTAACACGTATCTACCCAATGGCTGGAAATACTCGTCTGCCTCATCGTGCACCTACTGAAGCCACTGAAAGCACCATTGCACAAAGTCCTAAGAAGTGCTCTCGGGTCCTCAATGACCGAGAACTTCTTGTGGCTCTGCATCAGAAACAGGATAAGCATCATTTCTGGCTCAAGCGTCAGATGCAAAGTCTCTTGGTGGATGTAAATCGCATTCGAAATCTTGCCACCAAGAATGCATTTGTTGCTCACGAAACTTGCCGGCGATCATGGAAGAGTTTGACCCTGCTTAGTGCTGAAGCAGATCTTCAAGACGATGGCTTCACTAAAAGATTCAAGTTTGACTCCACTCCTCCACGGACTGCTGTCCTACGTCGAACTCCATCACTTGAAGACTCTGACTATTCTTCCTCCGCGACAACTGTGAATGCAAGAGTGATCAATGATGAAGATGATGCTACTTCACCGCCTCCTACTACTGCATGCATCGACACTGCACCAAGTACATCTACACCGCCAAGCAACAACGACAACCCTGCTGCTTCTACTCCTCATGAGGACGAGTAGATGCTCTATGTCTTCAAACCTTTTTGGTCATTACTGACAAAAGGGGGCGAAGCATATGAGTTGATAGTCTTCAAGCGGGTTCGTATGGGCGGTTGCTTTATATTTTGCCTCGTGCTTACAACTCTCGTTTTTGAAACATTTGGTTTTTTTGAGTTGTAACACTTAAACTCGATGGTCGTCTGCTATTTATTTGCTTTACTCGCTTGTGCGATGATAACTTCCGCACTTAGATCATTATGCAGACGTCCATTTTTCATTATGCATGTCATTCTATTTTGCTATATCATTTCATGCATGATGAATTATCTTCATAAGTTGAAGTGGATCTCCACAAGTACAACCTACCATGTGCATTTGCATTCCAAAAGCAAATTACTTATATGCACATCTTCAAGGGGAGCCCTTGCTACTTATGAAGACAATACCCTATCCTTTACAATTTCACATACTTTATCCCCGTTGAAAACTTCAACCAGTTTGTCATCCATAACCAAAAAGGGGGAGATTGTAAGTGCATCTAGTGCCACCCCTAGTTGGTTTTGGAGTATTGACGACAAAGTTGGTTGAGGGACTAATGCGTTTGTGAGAATTGCAGGATAACGCAGGTAGTGTCCCTCATTGATTCAGTTTACCTACCGGAGATGACCCCTAAAAATGTATGAAAACATTGATGACAATGGTGGTAATGTGAAGATATTCATATTGAAGACTATGACACGAGAAGACATTGAGTGAAGACTATGGAGCGCGAAGACTGTGTTGTTTCGCTGTTTCCTTTTCTTCATTTTTGAGTCATAGGAACCACCGTACTGTTAAGTGGGGTCCAAGTGAACTAAGTCAGAGTGACTGAAGTGATGCTCAACCCAAATCCTATGTCTTCGAGCCAAGACAATGTGAGCAAATCTTATCCAGAGTTGGATGAGTCAGCTTTGCTTGTAGCCCAAGTAAAGTTGTCGTGTGTGTTTGAAATCTGACCATTGGAAACACGTGTCAGTTCCTTAGTGACCCAGGGTCATTTCGGACATATCAGGTCGGGTTGCCCAGTGGCTATAAATAGCCCACCCCCTACACCATAAATTGGTGGCTGCTCAGAGTAATTCTATGACTTTTGTCGTTTTGAGAGCAACCCACCTCGAAGCCTTTGAGAGAGAAATCCTTGCGAGGACGAAGTCCAAACACCCAGAGCCAAAGAGTGCTAGGCATCACCGAAGTCTTTCTGTCTGTGTGACCTGAAGACTTATTACACTTGAGGATTGTGTATCCTCCAGCATTGCATACTTGACTATGGTTTGCTTATGGTAGTTTATCTTCCGCTGCATATCAACTAGGTCATTTCTATTGTTTGTCTTCGAAACTTTCAAGTTTTGAAGACTTTCATAAAAATCGCCTATTCACCCCCCCCCCTAGTTGATACTCGCACTTTCAGTTAGGATGTTGGTGGAGCGCGTAGTCCAGCTCATTCGTGACGGAGTGACTGGCATGGACCTTCCGGAGGTTTTCCTTCGACGGCGCATTCAGCCACTTCAATATCGGGGCCATCCGATGTGGTTGTACTCTGATACTGAAGACACCACTCGGGTCCACCCGGAGGAGGTCGACGATGCCACTCTGGAGATGTGGATGACTGCCATCATAGGGAACAAAGATAATCCTCGTGGAGCCAGGAGGATCCCGCCACTCGACCAGTCATACGATCTAGACAAGGTCTGACCAAATATCTCTGACAGTGACTCTGTTTCCTTCGTTCTGTTTTGAAACCATTCAGTCGACTGACTTTTGTCTTGTTTGCCTTCTGCCAAGTCACCACCGAGATGTATTCGATGCCCAATGGGGCACAAGAACAGACCGAGGAGGAGGAAGGGAGCGGAGGTGAAAGTCAGGAGGAGTGGGAATCTGATGGCGAGGAGGACGAAGAAGATCCTGGCTCTGGTGAGGAGGAGGAGGAGGAAGAGGAGGAAGAAGTCGAGCCTCCTCGTATTGAAAGATGGTCCAAGCTCGCTCATGACCCTGCAGTCGAGCGTGGCAAGGGGGCCCTGCCTTCTGGGCAGTCGACCAAACGCCCTCGGACGACTTCTCCGGCGCCGACTGAGAAAGCGTCGAATCAACCCTGAGCGGCACCATCAAAACCGGCGAAGGCCCTACCAAAGATCAGGATGGAGATTCCCACTGTTTCTGGGTAATGGCATAACTTGTGTTTTCTCTTTTAACATGGATATATTCTTGGTTGACCCGATCACTGGGCGATTGATTTCTGAAATCGCAGTGCTGCTACTTCTGAGACCTCAGCCAGACATGAAGATCAAGAAATGGAGGATGCTGCCACTTCCAATCCTGGTATGATCTGTGCAGTTTCACTTTCAGTCGATCGGATCTTCATTTTTAACTTTGAATATTTTCTGTAGCTCCACCTAGCATTATCATTGATCTCGCTGACGATGACGATGAGGAGCCACTGAGGCAAAGGAGGAACAGGGAAGCGTATGCTGGCAAGACTGCTCAGGTTGCATCAGCACCTGAGACGCTGGTTCCGGAGGGAGGCAACATCACTCGGGCTACCGTGTCTTTTGCGGTGCCGCTGAAGAGTGCCCGCCCTCCGTCGACGAGTGCTGATCCACCTTCCCTCTTCTCCACACACCACGTCCCAGAGGACCAAGCAGGTGCTGCCAAGGAAGCCATACGCCAGGCGGGGGTCATGATGGAGCAGGTGAAGGCGATCCGAGATGCCAGCGAAGTAGCTTATGATGCAGGCTCAGCTCTTCAGAGCAATGTCCAGGTTAGTTGACCACCGCCTCTTCTGTTAGGATATGATACCTGGCAATTTTTCTTTTTGAAGATCTTAGTATTTGTCATACACCCACTGGGTGTGTCGATTGAAATGTCTGGATTAGTGGGGGCACGCTGAGTGCACCCACTGGGTGTAGTCCCCGAGACTATGGTGGACTGCTGGCAGTCGACTGTAGTCTTTATGTCTTGAACTTTTTCTCTTTTATTTTCTTCACTCGATCTGGTCGAATGGAATCATGAAACCAGTGGGGGCACGCTGAGTGCACCCACTGGGTGTAGTCCTCGAGACCGTGGTCGACTGCTGGTAGTCGGTTATGGTCTGAAGAATACTTCTCCTTTTTTTTGAAAATGTGTCTAACTGTTGGTAGTTAGCCTTTCTGTCTCTTTTGGTCGACTGATCGGCCTGAGCTGATATAACTAGTTGGGGCACGCTGAGTGCACCCGCTGGGTGTAGTCCCCGAAACTACAGTTGAATGTTTTGATTCGGCTGTAGTCTTAGAAATACTACGATTTTTCTCTTAGTTACTCGGAAGTGACCTATTTTTGACGTCTGTCGATTGATCTTTCGCAGAAATCTTGCGAGCTCGTGGCTCATTATACTGAGTTGGAGAACAAGCATATCCAGCTCGAACTTGATCTGAATCTTGTCCAAGAGAACTTCACGAAGGCGAAAGAGGAGGCAAAAGGTATGTTTGTGAGAACCTTGACGACTGTCTTTATTTTTTGTCCATCCCCGAGTCTGATATCACTGTCATTTTGCAGATAAACTGAAGGATGCTCTGAAGAAGAAGGACCTCGACCTCACCGAGGTGCAGAAAGCGGCTTCGGACAAGATGAAACTCGCAGAAGAAAAGCTAGCTTCAATCAAGAAACTTGAAGAGGAGAATACCAATCTGAAAGCTGCTCTCGACACGGCCAACAAGTATGCCAGTCGACTGAAGAATGACAAGTTGGCCTTGAGCAATAAAGCTAGTGAGCTGGCGGGAAAGAAGAACGAGTTAGAGGTTTATCTGGGGGGGCTCGCAAATAAGTTGTGCCTCATACTCGAAGGTAACCCCTTATATCCGACTGGTAATCACTGACTTATTGTAGGAATGTTAGCTTATCCTTGGATTGTATCCACAGAATTCTGCCAAAACTTTGAAGAGGAGACTAGTCGAGTGGAGACTGGTTTGGATCCCATAAACTCTCCTGTGAAGGATGAAGCCGCCATGAACGTGCTCCGTCTCAAGTCTCGCGTTGCTGCTGTGGTCGACTATCTTGCGAGACTGAAGGTTGCAACATCGCGCATCGGCACAGCACTCTGGCCAGGAGAAACACTTCAGAATGACTTCGAGTCTCTGATGGCTCGACTGAACAAAGTTCCAAGTCGAGTGCAAGAATGGAAGAAGTCTTCTGCCAGGTGTGGTGCCGACGTTGCTCTGTCTCTGGTCCGTGTTCACTGCAAGGACGCGCGAGAGGACAAGCTGGCGTCTCTCAAGGTGGCCAATACCGAGAAGCATGACTTCCGATCTTTCATGGAGACCTTCATTTCTACTGCCACACGGATCGCAGATGGAATCGACCTAGATGAGTTCGTTGCGCCTTCTAGTCCTCCACAGGAGGAGTAAAAAACTTCTATGCTTGATGCCTTAAATTTGCCTCGGGATGCCGAGTGGTTTTTGTAACCGATAAACTTTAATAGGGTTGGTGCCTAAGCACTTCCGGATCCGTAGGACGCTATCTGAACTTGGGTTTGCCGTTGAATATGTTTGCATTTTCCTTCGAACGATCATTGTCCTTCGCTCGGAATATATGCTAGTGCTTGTGATGCACTTTTGCAGGTAGGGATGAAGCACAAATTGCAATCGACTTGTACCTCGTCATACTTAGGCGAGCACTGGGCTGCGGCTAAGCCCCTGAGTGGAAGGTTTGCTCTCCACTCGGTAAGATTTTCAAAAACATAGGCGATCACTGGGCAGCAGCTAAGCCCCCGAGTGGGAGGTTTGCTCTCCACTCGATAGGATTTTCAAAAACTTAGGCGAGCACTGGGCTGCAGCTCAGCCCCCGAGTGGGAGGTTTGCTCTCCACTCGGTAGGATTTTCAAAAAATTAGGTGAGCACTGGTCTGCAGCTAAGCCCCCCAGTGGGAGGTTTGCTCTCCACTCGGTAGGATTTTCAAAAACTTAGGCGAGCACTGGGCTGCAGCGAAGCCCCCGAGTGGTAGGTTTTCTCTCCACTCGATAGGATTTTCAAAAACTTAGGCGAGCACTGGGCTGCAGCTAAGCCTCTGCTACGTCTCGAGCTTGCGTTGGTTTTCCCCGAAGAGGAGAGGATGATGCAGCACAGTAGCGTAAGTATTTCCCTCAGTTTTTGAGAACCAAGGTATCAATCCAGTAGGAGGTCATGCGCAAGTCCCTCGTACCTGCACAACACGATAGCAATTCACAACCAACGCTTAGGGGTTGTCAACCCATTCACCGTCACTTACGAGAGTGAGATCTGATAGAGATAATATTTTTGGTATTTTTGATAGATAGATGCAAAGTAAAAAGTAAAGGTAAAGTAAAAACAAAGCAAGTAAATAAAGTGATATAGATTGATATGATGAGAATAGACCCGGGGGCCATAGGTTTCACTAGTGGCTTCTCTCGAGAGCATAAGTATTCTACGGTGGGTGAACAAATTACTGTTGAGCAATTGACAGAATTGAGCATAGTTATGAGTATATCTAGGCAATGATCATGTATATAGGCATCACGTCTGAGACAAGTAGATCAAAACGATTCTGCATCTACTACTATTACTCCACTCATCGACCGCTATCCAGCATGCATCTAGAGTGTTGAGTTAAAACAGAGTAACGCCTTAAGCAAGATGACATGATGTAGAGGGATAAATTCATGCAATATGATTAAAAAAACCATCTTGTTATCCTCGATGGCAATAATACAATATGTGCCTTGCAACTCTTTCTGTCACTGAGTAAGGACACCGCAAGATTGAACCCAAAGCCATGCACTTCTCCCATTGCAAGAACTACCAATCTAGTTGGCCAAACCAAACGAATAATTCGAAGAGACTTGCAAAGATAACTCAATCATACATAAAGGAATTCGGAGAAGAATTAAATATTTTCCATAGATAATACTGGATCATAAACCCACAATTCATCGGTCTCAACAAACACACCGCAAAAAGAAGATTACATCGAATAGATCTCCACAAGAGAGGGGGAGAACAATGTATTGAGATCCAAAAAGAGAGAAGAAGCCATCTAGCTACTAGCTATGGACCCGAAGGTCTGAAGTAAACTACTCACACTTCATCGGAGGGGCCATGGTGATGATGTACAAGCCCTCCATGGTGGATGCCCCCTCCGGCGGAGCTCCGGAACAGGCCCCAAGATGGGATCTCGTGGATACAGAAGGTTGCGGCGGTGGAATTAGGTTTTTTTGCTCCCCTTCTGATCGTTTGGGGATACGTAGGTATATATAGGAGGAAGGAGTACGTCGGTGGAGCTCCGAGGTGCCCACGAGGCAGGGCGCGCGCCCAGGGGGGAGGGGCGCACCCTCCACCCTCGTGACCGCCTCGTGGCTTTCTTGACGGAGGGTCCAAGTCTCCTGGATCTTATCTGATGAGAAAATCACGTTCCCGAAGGTTTCATTCCGTTTGGACTCCGTTTGATATTATGTTTCCTCGAAAAACTGAAATAGGCAAAAAACATCAATTCTGGGTTGGGCCTCCGGCTAATAGGTTAGTCCCAAAAAAATATAAAAGTGGAAAATAAAGCCCAAATATAGTTCAAAACAGTAGATAAAGTAGCATGGAGCAATCAAAAAATATAGATACGTTGGAGACATATCAGGCATCCCCAAGCTTAATTCATGCTCGTCCTCGAGTAGGTAAATGATAAAAAGAGAATTTTGATGCGGAGTGATACTTTGGCATAATTTCAATGTAAATCGTCTTAATCATGGTATGAATATTCAGATCCGAAAGATTCAAGACAAAAGTTCATATTGACATAAAAAATAATAATACTTCAAGCATACTAATCAAAGTAATTATGTCTTCCCAAAATAACATGGCCAAAGAAAGTTATCCCTACAAAATCATATAGTCTAGTTATGCTCCATCTTCCCCACACAAAGTATTTAAGTCATGCACAACCCCGATGACAAGCCAAGCAATTGTTTCATACTTTAACATTTTTAAAACTTTTTCAATCTTCCCGCAATACATGAGCGTGAGCCATGGATATAGCACTATATGTGGAATAGAGTGGTGGTTGTGGAGAAGACAAAAAAGAGGGAAGATAGTCTCACATCAACTAGGCGTATCAATGGGCTATGGAGATGGCCATCAATAGATATCAATGTGAGTGAGTAGGGATTGCCATGCAACAGATGAACTAGAGCTATAAGTATATGAAAGCTCAACAAAAGAAACTAAGTGGGTGTGCATCCAACTCTCTTGCTCACGAAGACCTAGGGCGTTTTGAGGAAGCCCATCATTGGAATATACAAGCCAAGTTCTATAATGAAAAATTCCCACTAGTATATGAATGTGACAACATAGGAGACTCTCTATGAATATCATGGTGCTACTTTGAAGCACAAGTGTGGTAAAAGGAAAGTAGCATTGTCCCTTCTCTCTTTTTCTCTCATTTTTTTTAGTTGGGCCTTTTCTCTTTTTTTTTATGGCCTCTTTTTTCTCTTTCTTTTCGTCCGGAGTCTCATCCCGACTTGTGGGGGAATCATAGCCTCCATCATCCTTTCCTCACTTGGGACAATGCTCTAATAATGATGATCATCACACTTTTATTTTTCTTACAACTCGATACTTAGAACATAATATGACTCTATATGAATGCCTCCGGCGGTGTACTGGGATATGCAATGATTCATGAGTGACATGTATGAAAGAATTATGAAAGGTGGCTTTGCCACAAATACGATGTCAACTACATGATCATGCTAAGCAATATGACAATGATGGAGCGTGTCATAATAAACGGAACGGTGGAAAGTTGCATGGCAATATATCTCGGAATGGCTATGGAAATGCCATAATAGGTAGGTATGGTGGCTGTTTAGAGGAAGGTTTATGATGGGTGTATGATACCGGCGAAAGGTGCGCGGTATTAGAGAGGCTAGCAATGGTGGAAGGATGGGAAAAAGTGCGTATAATCCATGGACTCAACATTAGTCATTAAGAACTCATATACTTATTGCAAAAAACTAGAAGTTATCAAAGCAAAGTATTACGCGCATGCTCCTAGGGGGATTGATTGGTAGGAAAAGACCATCGCTCGTCCCTGACCGCCACTCATAAGGAAGACAATCAATAATTAAATCATGCTCCGAGCTCATCACATAACGGTTCACCATACGTGCATGCTACGGGAATCACAAACTTCAACACAAGTATTCTTTGAATTAACAACTACTCAACTAGCATTACTCTAATATCACCATCTTCATATCTCAAAACAATTATCAAGCATCAAACTTATCTTGGTATTCAACGCACTCAAAAGAAAGTTTCACATATCTTGAACAGCAAGTATATTAACATTAAGCAAATTACCATGCTATTAATGACTCTCAAAATAATCTAAGTGAAGCATGAGAGATCAAGTTTCTTGAAAACAAATCCACCACCATGCTCTAAAAGATCTAAGTGAAGCACTAGAGCAAAAATTATCTCGCTCAAAAGATATAAGTGAAGCACTATGAGCAAAACTATCAAGCTCAAAAGATATAAGTAAACCACATAGAGTATTCTAACAAATTTCAAATCATATATGGCTCTCTCAAAAGGTGTGTACAGCAAGTATGATTGTGGTAGACTAACAAGCAAAGACTCAAATAATACAAGACGCTCCAAGCAAAACACATATCATGTGGTGAATAAAAATATAGCTCCAAGTAAATTACCGATGGAAGTGGACGAAAGAGGGGATGCCTTCCGGGGCATCCCCAAGCTTTGACTTTTTGGTGTCCTTGGATTATCTTGGGGGTGCCATGGGCATCCCCAAGCTTAGGCTCTTGCCACTCCTTGTTCCATAATCCATCAAAAGAATTCACCCAAAACTTGAAAACTTCACAACACAAAACTCAATAGAAATCTCGTGAGCTCCGTTAGAGAAAGAAAACAAAAAACTACTTTAAGTTACTGTAATGAACTCATTCTTTATTTGTATTGGTGTTAAACCTACTGTATTCCAACTTCTCTATGGATCATAAACTATTTTACTAGCCATAGATTCATCAAAATAAGCAAACAACACACGCAAAACAGAATCTGTCAAAAACAGAACAGTCTGTAGTAATCTGTAAGTAACGCAAAGTTCTGGAACTCTGAAAATTCGACAAAAATAGGAAGTCCTGGACAATTTGTTTATAGATCAGCAGAAAAATGAATCAACGCAAAATCACTCTCCAGTAATTTATCATAACTAAATTCGTGCGCGCAAAGTTTCTGTTTTTCAGCAGAATCAAATCAACTATCATCGTAGGTTATCCTATAGGTCTTACTTGGCACAAACACTAATTAAAACATAAAACCACATCCAAACAGAAGTTAGATGGGTTATTTATTGCTAAACAAAAGCAAAAACAAAAAACACAAAATAAAATTGGGTTGCCTCCCAACAAGCGCTATCGTTTAACGCCCCTAGCTAGGCATTAAAGCAAGGATAGATCTAGGTATTGCCATCTTTGGTAGGCAATTCTTCAATGAGGCATATACCTCCCTTAGAATTTTATTTCTTTCTAGAAATTATCAAACCTTTAGGCATAAGATCGAAAAATTCATTCGTAGCAAATGGTTCCTTAATGATAGTAAAAAGATCGGGATGAATACTTATAGATTTAAGATCCGCATTTTCCTTACTAGATGATTCACCCTTATTTTTAGGAACATACATAAGCTTGGCAATTTTAGTAGGAGGACTAGGAGTATTTTTTACGGAGGAGAAAGCGGTTCCCAAATTGGTAATGATGCCCTCAAGTTTATTGATACGAGTAGAATCTAGATTTATTTTTTCATTAACCATGGGTTCCTTCTCCTTAATATTTTTCAAAGTCATTCCTACCTTAGATCCATATTGAGTAATTTGATTATGAATCTTTTTATCTAGATTTTCAATGGATTCAATGGTAGCAACTTTGTTTTCAATAATTTCAAGCCTTTGCATAACATGCTCCAAAGTTAACATAGTTCCATTAACCAAAAGAGGAGGTGAGCCAAATAAATCTATTAAAGCATTATAGGAATCAAAAGTATGGCTACCCAAGAAATTCCCTCCGATCATGGTATCAAGGATATATCTATACCAAGGATTAGCGCCTACATAAAAATTGCGAAGAAGAACTGTAGTAGATTGCTTCCTGGTAGATCTATTTTGAGCATTGCAAATTCTATACCACGCATCATTTAGATTTTCTCCCTCCCTTTATTTAAAATTTAGCACTTCATTCTCGGGAGATAACGGAGAAGATATAAGACTAGTCATGACGATACACAAGGAAACTAACACACGAGCAAACAAAAGGACGAGGAAAAGGCAACGGAAAGAGAGGAGGAGATTGAGAAAGAGAGGGCGAATAAAACGGCAAGGGTGAAGTGGGGGAGAGGAAAACGAGAGGCAAATGGCAAATAATATAATGCGAGAGATAGAGATTGCGATGGGTACTTGGTATGTTGACTTTTGTGTAAGCCTCCCCGGCAACGGCGCCATAAATCCTTCTTGCTACGTCTCGAGCTTGCGTTGGTTTTCCCCGAAGAGGAGACGATGATGCAGCACAGTAGCGTAAGTATTTCCCTCAGTTTTTGAGAACCAAGGTATCAATCCAGTAGGAGGTCACGCGCAAGTCCCTCGTACCTGCACAACACGATAGCAACTCGCAAGCAACGCTTAGGGGTTGTCAACCCCTTCAGGTCACTTACGAGAGTGAGATCTAATAGAGATAATATTTTTTGGTTTTTTTGATAGATAGATGCAAAGTAAAAAGTAAGGGTAAAGTAAAAACAAAGCAAGTAAATAAAGTGATATAGATTGATATGATGAGAATAGACCCGTGGGCCATAGGTTTCACTAGTGGCTTCTCTCGAGAGCATAAGTATTCTACGGTGGGTGAACAAATTACTGTTGAGCAATTGACAGAATTGAGCATAGTTATGAGTATATCTAGGCGATGATCATGTATATAGGCATCACGTCCGAGACAAGTAGATCGAAACGATTCTGCATCTACTACTATTACTCCACTCATCGACCGCTATCCAGCATGCATCTAGAGTATTAAGTTAAAATAGAGTAATGCCTTAAGCAAGATGACATGATGTAGAGGGATAAATTCATGCAATATGATTAAAACCCCATCTTGTTATCCTCGATGGCAAAAATACAATACGTGCCTTGCAACTCTTTCTGTCACTGAGTAAGGACACCGCAAGATTGAACCCAAAGCCATGCACTTCACCCATTGCAAGAACTACCAATTTAGTTGGCCAAACCAAACAGATAATTCGAAGAGACTTGCAAAGATAACTCAATCATACATAAAAGAATTTAGAGAAGAATCAAATATTTTCCATAGATAATACTGGATCATAAACCCACAATTCATCGGTCTCAACAAACACACCGCAAAAAGAAGATTACATCGAATAGATCTCCACAATCAAGGGGGAGAACATTGTATTGAGATGCAAAAAGAGAGAAGAAGCCATCTAGCTACTAGCCATGGACCCGAAGGTCTGACGTAAACTACTCACACTTCATCGGAGGGGCCATGGTGATGATGTAGAAGCCCTCCGTGGTGGATGCCCCCTCCAGCGGAGCTCCGGAACAGGCCCCAAGATGGGATCTCGTGGATACAGAAGGTTGCGGCGGTGGAATTAGGTTTTTTTGCTCCCCTTCTGATCGTTTGGGGGTACGTAGGTATATATAGGAGGAAGGAGTACGTCGGTGGAGCTCCGAGGGGCCCACGAGGTGGGGGGGCGCGCGCAGGGGGGAGGGGCGCGCCCTCCACCCTCGTGACCGCATCGTGGCTTTCTTGACGGAGGGTCCAAGTCTCCTGGATCTTATCTGATGAGAAAATCACGTTCCCGAAGGTTTCATTCCGTTTAGACTCCGTTTGATATAGTGTTTCCTAGAAATACTGAAATAGGCAAAAAGTAGCAATTCTGGGCTGGGCCTCCGGTTAATAGGTTAGCCCCAAAAATAATATAAAAGTGGAAAGTAAAGCCCAATATAGTTCAAAACAGTAGATAAAGTAGCATGGAGCAATGAAAAATTATAGAATACTTTGGAGACGTATCAGCCCCCTGAGTGGGAGGTTTGCTCTCCACTCGGTAGGATTTTCAAAAACTTAGGCGAGCACTGGGCTGCAGATAAGCCCCCGAGTGGGAGGTTTGCTCTCCACTCGGTTGTATTTTCAAAAACATAGGCGAGCACTGGGCTGCAGCTAAGCCCCCGAGTGGGAGGTTTGCTCTCCACTCGGTAGGATTTTCAAAAACTTAGGCGAGCACTGGGCTGCAGCTAAGCCCCCGAGTGGGAGGTTTGCTCTCCACTCGGTAGGATTTTCAAAAACTTAGGCGAACACTGGGCTGCAGCTAAGCCCCCGAGTGGGAGGTTTTCTCTCCACTCGGTAGGATTTTTGTAGCGTACCTCTGAAGGAGAAGGTAACAGTCGACCTGCGCCTCGTCCTCCTTGCGGAGCGTATGTTGTATTTGTGGCGTAGCTCAGAAGGAGAAGGTAGCAGTCGACCTGCACTTCATCCTCCTTGCGGAGCGCACGTTCTATTTGTGGTGTAGCTCGGAAGGAGAAGGTAGCAGTCGACCTGCGCTTCATTCTCCTTGCGGAGTGCATGTTGTATTTGTGGCGTAGCTCGGAAGGAGAAGGTAGCAGTCGACCTGCGCTTCGTCCTCCTTGCGGAGCGCACGTTGTATTTGTACTTAGGTGAACACTAGGATGCAGCTAAGCCCCCCGAGTGGAAGGCTGGCTCACCACTCGGCAGGATTTTGTTTAAACTTAGGCGAGTACTTGGACTGCAGCTAAGCCCCCGAGTGGGAGGCTGGCTCAGCACTCAGTAGGATTTTGTTTAAACTTAGGCGAGTACTTGGACTGCAGCTAAGCCCCTGAGTGGAAGGCTGGCTCACCACTCGGTAGGATTTTATTTAAAGTTAGGCGAAACGGATTCGAAGGAAAGCCCCCGAGTGGAAGGCTGGCTCACCACTCGGTAGGATTTTATTTAAACTTAGGCGAAAATGGATTCGCAGGTAAGCCCCCGAGTGGGAGGCTGGCTCACCACTCGGCAAGGATTTTTTTACAAACTTAGGCGAAACAGATTCGCAGCTAAGCCACCCACTGGGGGACTAACAAAGGTAACAACAATCACTGAGAAAATTATAACACTCTTGTCTTTGATAAATAAACTACAAAAGTACTTTTATTACAACTCATCCGAGTGAATACTTAAGTATAAAAGGGGCGGAGCAGCTCCGCGTTCCAAGCTCGGAGCTCGTCAATCTAGTGCTCGACATTGTAAAGGCAATACGCCCCATTGTGGAGAACCTTGGTGACGATGAAGGGACCTTCCCAAGTAGGAGCAAGCTTGTGTGGCTTCTGCTGATCCACTCGGAGAACCAAGTCTCCCTCTTGGAAGGCTCGACTCTTCACGTTTTTGGCGTGGAAGCGACGCAAGTCCTGCTGATAAATGGTTGATCGGATCAAGGCCATCTCTCTTTCTTCTCCTAGAAGGTCGACTGTGTCTTGTCGGGCTTGCTCTGCTTCAGCTTCAGTGTAGAGTTCGACCCGAGGTGCGTTGTGAAGCAGGTCACTCGGCAAGACTGCTTCAGCTCCGTAGACCAAGAAGAACAGAGTTCTCCCAGTCGACCGATTAGGTGTGGTCCTTAATCCCCAAAGTACTGACGGAAGTTCGTCGACCCATGCACCAGCTGCGTGCTTGAGATCGCACATCAGTCGGGGTTTCAGCCCTTTGAGAATTAAACCATTTGCTCGTTCTTCCTGTCCATTAGACTGGGGGTGAGCGACTGAAGCATAGTCGACTCGTGTGCCCTGAGACGTGCAGAAGGCTCTGAATTCCTCGGAATCAAAGTTCGACCCATTATCAGTGATGATGCTATGGGGAACTCCATACCTGAATATCAACTCCCTGATGAAGCTGACAGCAGTGCCGACATCTAGATTCTTGATGGGTTTAGCTTCAATCCACTTAGTGAACTTGTCGATTGCCACCAGCACATGGGTGAAGCCGCTTTTGCCTATTCTTAGTGGTCCAACCATATCCAATCCCCATACAGCGAAAGGCCAGACGAGTGGGGTGGTCTCCAAGGCTAAGGCGGGCTTGTGCGACATATTGGAGTAAAATTGACATCCTTCGCACTTGTCGACTATCTCCTTTGCCATTTCATTTGCTCTCGGCCAGTAAAATCCCGCTCGGTATGCTTTAGCCACAATGGTCCGAGAAGACGCATGATGGCCACAGGTCCCCAAGTGGATATCGTCAAGGATTATCCGACCTTCTTCTGGCGTTATACATTTCTGACCGACTCTAGTCGCTCTCTCTCTATACAACTGTCCCTTTATCAAGGTAAAGGCTTTGGATCGGCGGACGATCTGTCGAGCCTCTTCTTCATCCTCTGGGAGCTCTTTCCTTAAGATATACGCGATGTACGGCACTGTCCAGTCGAGAGTGATGATCAATGCTTCCATGATCAGGTCGACCACCGCTGGAACTTCTACTTCAGTCGGATCTGTGACACTTTTTGGCTACAGAGCTTCTTCGGTAAAAGGATCTTCCTGAACTGATGGAGTATGGATATGTTCCAAGAACACATCACTGGGAATGGCTTCTCTCTTGGAACCTATCTTTGCCAAATCATCAGCCGCCTGATTCTTCAGTCGGGGTATATGATGGAGCTCTAACCCTTCAAATTTCTTCTCCAGCTTTCTTACCGCATTGCAGTAACCAGTCATGGCTGGGCTTCTAACGTCCCACTCCTTCATCACCTGATTGACCACCAAATCTGAATCACCATAAACCATAAGGCGACGGACGCCGAGTGAAATGGCCGTGGGCAACCCGTACAAAAGTGCTCCGTATTCTGCTTCATTGTTGGAGGAATCAAAGTGGATCTAGAGAACATATCTGAGCTTATCTCCTCTGGGGGAAACCAATACTACCCCAGCACTGGAACCATTCAACATCTTAGAACCGTCAAAGAACATGGTCTAGTACTCCGAGTGAACTTGAGTCGGCAGTTGTTGTTCAATCCACTCGGGGATGAAATCTGCTACTGCTTGGGACTTAATGGCTTTCTTTGCCTCAAACTTGATATCAAGGGGAAGGAGTTCAATCGCCCACTTTGCCACTCGACAAGTTGCATCTCTGTTGTGCAAAATCTCTGATAATGGGGCGTCGCTGACGACTGTAATGGAATGATCAGAGAAATAGTGAGCAAACTTCTTCATGGTCATGTAAATCCCATATACAAGCTTCTGATAATGAGGGTATCTTTGCTTCGATGGGGTCAATACTTTGGAAAGATAATATACTGGGCGCTGAACTTTGAAGGCTTTCCCTTCTTCTTCCCGCTCGACGTAAGTACTGTACTCATGACTTGTCCTGTGGCTGCAATGTAAAGCAACAGAGGCTCTTTGCTGATTGGAGCAGCAAGCACCGGCTGGGTGGAGAGCAGAGCTTTTAGTTCTGCAAACGCTGCATCAGCTTCTGGAGTCCACTCGAACTTGTCTGACTTCTTCATGTGTCGGTAAAGAGGCAATGCCTTTTCACCGAGGCGAGAGATGAATCGACTTAACGCGGTCAAGCATCCAGTAAGTTTCTGGACATCATGCACACGCACGGGGTGTTTCATTCGGAGTATAGTGCCAACTTTTTCTGGGTTGGCATCGATTCCTCGTTCGGAAATGAGAAAACCGAGTAACTTTTTTCCGCCAGGAACTCCGAATGTGCACTTTGATGGATTAAGCTTGATATCATACCTCCTGAGATTGGCAAATGTTTCAGTGAGGTCAGTCAATAGGTCGGAACCCTTCCGTGATTTGACCACAATATCATCCATGTATGCTTCCACGTTCCGACTGATTTGAGTGAGTAAACACTTCTGAATCATCCTCATGAACGTGGCTCCGGCATTCTTGAGGCCGAATGGCATGGTGACATAGCAGAAGCATCCGAATGGGGTGATAAAAGTTGTTTTGATCTCGTTGGATCCATACAGACGGATCTAATGATAACCGGAATAAGCGTCTAAAAAAGACAGGCGCTCACATCCCGCAGTCGAGTCGACTATTTGGTCGATGCGGGGGAGAGGAAAATGATCTTTTGGGCAGGCCCGATTGATATGTTTGAAATCAATGCACATGCGAAGTGACTTGTCCTTCTTGGGGACCATGACAACATTGGCGAGCCACTCGGAGTGGTAAATCTCTCGGATAAACTCTGCTGCTAAGAGCCGAGCCACCTCCTCGCCAATGGATTTTCTCTTCTGGATGGCGGACCGTCAAAGATGTTCCTTGACAGGTTTCACCTTTGAGTCGACTCGTAGACGATGCTCAGTCAGCCCCCTGGGAACACCCGGCATGTCAGCAGGCTTCCATGCGAAGATGTCCCAGTTCTCACGGAGGAACTGGATGAGCGCTTCTTCCACTTTGGAGTCGAGTGTTGTTGCGATATGAGTCGGAGCAGCATTGGGGTCAGTCGGGTGGATGTGAACCGGCTTTGTCTCACCAGACGACTGAAACGCTGATTCTGTAGCAGGCTTCTTGGCTCGCAACAAATCACTGGGATCTGCAGCTTTCTGGTATTCCTGTAGCTCTACCACTGCCATCTGAGCATCGGCGATCTTTGAGCCCTTCTGAAAGCACTCTTCTGCCTTTTTTGATTTCCAGTGATGGTGATCACACCTTTAGGACCAGGCATCCTCAATTTGAGGTACACGTAACATGGTCGAGACATGAATCGTGCATAAGCTGGCCTGCCTAAAATGGCATGATAAGCACTCCGGAAATCCACAACTTCAAATGTTAACTTTTCTTTGTGGAAATGCTTTGAATCGCCGAAAACCACATCAAGAGCAATTTGGCCGAGTGACTCAGCCTTTTTCCCAGGAATGACTGCATGGAAACTCATGTTGCTGGAACTGAGTCTGGACATCGGAATGCCCATTCCCTTCAGCGTCTCCGCATACAATATGTTCAGTCTGCTACCACCGTCCATCAGAACCTTAGTCAGTCGAGTGCCTTCGACGACTGGGTCGACCACTATCGGTGTCAAAACCGGCGGATCTTGGATTGGGGATCCCGAACTGTGCGTCTAGGCGGATGGTAACAGGAGACAAGGGGCACGATGTTTTACCCAGGTTCGGGCCCTCTTGATGGAGGTAAAACCCTACGTCCTGCTTGATTAATATTGATGATATGGGTATTACAAGAGTTGATCTACCACGAGATTAGAGAGGCTAAACCCTAGTAGCTAGCCTATGGTATGATTGTTGTTCGTCCTACGGACTAAAACCCTCCGGTTTATATAGACACCGGAGAGGGCTAGGGTTACACAGAGTCGGTTACAATGGTAGGAGATCTACATATCCGTATTGCAAAGCTTTCCTTCCACGCCAAGGAAAGTCCCATCCGGACACGGGACGAAGTCTTAAATCTTGTATCTTCATAGTCTTGGAGTCCGGCCAATGATGATAGTTCGGCTTTCCGAGCACCTCCTAGTCCAGGACTCCCTCAGTAGCCCCTGAACCAGGCTACAATGACGACGAGTCCGGCGCGCATATTGTCTTCGGCATTGCAAGGCGGGTTCCTTCTCCGAATAATCCGTAGAAGATTTTGAACACCAGGATAGTGTCCGGCTCTGCAAAATAAATTCCACATTCCACCATAGAGAGAATAATATTCACACAAGTTCGATCTGCTGACGTATTTCGTGGCATGACGTCACACCACGCCCAAGCCTTTACTCGAATCATTTTTATTGTTCCACCTCAGCGCGTTTAGCGAAGCGGTTTCCTTGGCACGTCTTGTCAAAGCAGAGATCGTGTCCCCTTATTCCGGGATTCTCATCAATACGGGCGTGGGTAACCCAACCGCGCCCGCTGGCTCGCCCCCTCCATCGAAGGCGAGTCCCAAACGGTTACCGGGACGGCTCTTGGTATTCAACCCCTTTATAATGAGACCAAGGCCTATTCCTTTTCTTCAATCTTCAATCGAATCCGCCCCTCGCCTCGAGTTCCAACACCCAAGCTTCCAGATTCAGGCGCTTCGGACCTTCGACAATGTCCGGCTCCGACCTACAGGGTTGGTGGATACCCTCTTCCATCACGGAAGAAGATGTGCTAAAGCTGAGAGACGCCAGGTATCTAACTGGCGAAATTTCACATAGGCTGCCCGTACAAGGGCAAGTTATTCCCACTCCTGAGCCTGGTGAGAGCGTGGTGTTCGTGTCTCACTTCCGTCGGGGTTTAGGCTTCCCGATGGATCCCTTCGTGAGGGGGCTCATGTTTTATTATATGCTGGAATTCCACGACTTGGATCTGGAGTCCATCCTCCACATCTCATCGTTCATTGTCGTATGCGAAGCCTTCCTCCACACCACTCCTCACTTCGGATTGTGGCTCAAGACCTTTGACGTGGAGCCGAAGATGATCGAGGAGCGGCAGGCAGAGTGCAGAGGGGCGGTTATAAGCAAGAGAGTTGACGCTCCGTGGCCCGAGGGCCTTTTTCAAAAGGAGCTCGGTTTGTGGAAACAGGAGTGGTTCAACATCACCTCTCCCCGGGGCACAAGATGGGTGGCGCCGCCTGCCTTTCGCTCGGGCCCTCCACAACGGTTGGCGTCATGGGTCAACAAAGGGCTTGACTGGGGGGCGTCCAAGGACGTGCCATTATTGCAGGGCCGTATTCGAGACCTCCGAGAGAGGGAGATCAATCTAGTTGTGGTGGTGCAGGTCATGTTAATACGGCGCCTTCTGCCCTGCAAACGTCGCCCCCTCCGCCTGTGGGAATTCAATCCGGAGGGACCGCGAGCTCTCCAACACTTCATGGGTGCGACGCCCGTGGAGATGTATAAACTGTTCTTCGGATCACAAGAGATGTGTCCGGCCCTAACCGAGGACGCAGGCCTGAGCTGCAATCGCCTGGATACTCAAGTAAGTGGTCCTGTGCCCGGACATGCTGTCCATACATTTATCATAAACTTGCCCTTTAACCAGCTATCCCTTGAACAGGAGTGGATAGCAAAAGCAAAACTGATACGGTGTCCGGCCCCCTCCCTGAGATCACGCCGGATCCGGTGTTAATCAAGATGCTGGAGGTTACACCTTCGGAAGAGGGCGAGGGGGAAAAGAGGAAAACTACCGCCTCCGCTAGGGAGGCTTTTAAGAAAGGGGGGATCGAGAATCCCTCCTTCCAGGGGGAGAAGAGGACCGCTTCTGAAGATCCGGAGGCCAAGGCCTCAAAGCGGGGGAAGAAATCTTCAGCAGAGGGCCCTGCGCCAGGAGAAGCCCCGGCCGCATTGTTTCCCCAAGGGAATCAGCCCTCCAGCGAGCCGTAAGTAGAAAGGGGAGTTTTGTAATAAGGGACATCCCTGTTTTTATTTCTGAAGATAACCGAAGTTTTACCTTGTAGTTCGGATCTCAGCTCTTCTCAGCAGAGCTCGTCTTCGGGGGATCTTCGTCCGGAGATGATGGAGAGCGAAACGCCTCCATCTGCCACACCGTCAGGCGGGGCAGACGGCCCTGAGGTATCGTCGCGGAAGGTCTCCCCCAGTCTGGCGGGGCCGGAGAGTTCGGCAACAACTGGTGTACGGCTAGAGGAGCTGAAGGATCTGCTCGGGCGGGCGTCCGTCTCAGAAGATCACCGTACTTTGATGAGTGCGGTGATTGAAAGGATTTCATCCGCTGAGAGCGGGTTGCATGAGGCCGTCAGAAGTTTACTGACAGGGTTTGAGGTACGCGAAAAATGATGTATCTTTTGACAGTTTTGCGCATAGAATGCGCCCTGTATAGATAGTAGTCCCTGAGACTCGGTACGTTGTCAAAGGTGAGAGCGTGCCGAGGATCATAATCTCAGTTGTAAGATGTCGCCTTTCCTATATAGGTGGCGGAGCATTCGGTGGCCAGCCGGACTGATGGATTTGCCGAACTGAAGCGGCAACTTGACGTGGCGGATGCGGACATCGCGCTGGTCAATAAGCGACTTGACGAGTCACAAGGTATGTGGCTTCTCCGCGGCCGCCTTGTAAGGGAGCTTGACGCTCGTGCCTTACAACATGTATGCTTAATGCAGATGGTGCCGCTGCTATGGAGGACCTTCGGGCGGAGCTTGCCCGAGCCAAGGAGCAAGCCAGAAAAAGTAATGCGGCTGCCTTGAAGGCGGCCGAAGAGCTAAAAGCCGAACAAGCTACTCACTGCCGAAGCAGGGAGGAAGTGGCCGAAATGGCCGTGAAGCTGAAGGATGCTACCGACCGCTATGAGTTTCTTGAAAGAAAACGCCGAGCGGAGCAAGAGGACCTGAAGAAGGCCACCGCCGAAGCCAAGGATGCCCGCTCCATGATGAGAGCTATAAAGGAGGAGCTACGTCAGGCCAGGGATATTGCGGCTGGGAAGCCTTTTCTGCTGCGTAGGAAATTCACGGATCCGAAGTATGCTCAGTTGGGCCAGTTATGGGGTGTGGAGGATGCTTATCTGAATTTGGCGGCGAGTGCCGCAGACGCAGTCGCACACTTCCAGGGCCAAAAGGATCATGGGATGGAAGAGCTTTTTTGGTCGCATTTCCATAGTCCGGAGCGTCCACTTCCATTAACCGATCGGTTAGCTGAGTGGGCTGAGCTGAATAGGTTGTCCGGACTTGCCATGAAGGATGTCATGGCTCATTTGTGACCGGAAAGGCCCGAGCCGAAGAGTTATTTTGGCTTGGTGCAGCAGTTCCTTGATGCGGTGCCGCATATCAAGGTGATGAAGCGGTCGGCATGCATAGAGGGTGCACGGATGGCTCTTGCCCGTGTCAAAACATACTGGGAAGAAATGGAGGCCACCGACGTTGCATCCCAGGACTCGGACAGAAGCCGATTACCAGCCGAGCACTATTTTGGGAAAGTCCTGCCGGGCGCTCGTTTAATAGAGGCGCAGTGCTCGAAAAACGTTATGTTCAAATGACATGTATGATTTGTGAAACCATGTTTCAAATATAATATAAGGCTTTTTTATACTTGGGAGTTCAAGTGTTGGAATACCTCCTGTGCGGTCGTTAACGTATATGTGTATATAACCTGAAAGATGGCAGTCTTTGGCTTCAGCCCCCATGCACATAGTGCGGGGCTGTTTGCAAAAAAAGAAGTGCATTTTCACACTTAGTCCAACGTCTTGGTCCTGTGAAGGAGGTGATAGCGTAGCAAACTAGGCAGCCGGACTATAATCTTTATCACTTTCACTTAGCCATAGGAGTTCAATGGTGGGGCTACTATATAGCCCCTGGGTGCACTGCGCTCTCTGAATTTCGGGGCGTGTATGTGCCTGACCGAGAAACGGTCCTTCGTTAAAGCGGAGGAATTCTAAACATTCCGTTGGTCGATCGAGTGGTTGACCAGTCTCTCGCTATATCATGACAGTCAGTTTTCGGCTTTCTCTACTGAGGTGCTCACCTGGATGAATCAGGGCACAATCGCAGTAGTTCTCCTGGTGCCGCGTTAGCCGATAGAGCGGAACGTAAGGCAGCAAAACACAGGAGCCGGGCAAACCCAACATTTGACCAAAGACATGATTCGGAGATGATGCATATAAGGCCTAACTCGAGACGCCGAACACTCCCTAAGGTATTCGGTCTTTATGAAAACGGGCAGAACAATGCCCTAAGCCCCTAGTATCCAGGTACGCGCAAAAATTTCTGACGCGGCCGATCCCAAAACACCAGATTCCTCCTTGGTTATAGCAATATACCCGGGGATGTATATCAACAAGAGACAGTAAAAAAGGTTTACGCAGGGTCTTAATCTGAAAAGAATCCTTGCATCGGGTCCCTAGTGCACGTTTGCGCCTGTGTCTCCGTTGTGCCGTATCCTAGACGGGTGTTGCACGGTGTTCATCTGTAAAAGAGAAGAACTTAGTTGAAAAAGAGTTCGTGCGAAAGATGTATTTTGAAATAAACGTAGTATGATTCAAAGAATGAGTAAAATTGAGCTTTATTGTCTTCTTTTTGTGCATGTGTGGAGCCCCTTGTAAAGGGGTACGCGGCTTAGTAAGCCCCTTGTTTATTTATACCGGACTCGCCTAACCGTGTTCGGGGGCTGAATGACTTGTTAAGGGGCTTTTATCAGCAAAGCCGGATTAGTGTGTGGCTGTCAAGGCCGTCTCACTTTCTTCCGTATTCAAGGAACACTCGAAGTTTCCCTTTAATGAGATGATGCCACGTGGACCGGGCATTTTGAGTGTAAGAGATGCGTAATGCGGTATTGCGTTAAAGCGGGCGAAAGCTTCGCGTCCCAATAGTGCTTGATAGCTACTTAAAAATGGGGCGGTGTGGAAGATTAACTTTTCGCAACGGAAGTTGTCGGATGAGCCGAACACAACTTCTAGTGGTAGAGAGCCTGTACAATGGGCATATTGGCCTGGCATCACTCCTTTAAAGGAAGTGTTGCTATGGCGTATTTTGGCTGGGTCTATCCCCATTCTGCGGATTGTATCCTTATATAGCAGGTTTAGATCACTACCGCCATCCATTAGGACATGTGTAAATTGTAGTCCGTCGATTACATGATTTAATATCAAAGCAGTCCATCATGCGTTCCGGATACTCCCGGAGTAATCCTGATGGTCGAAAGTGATTGGTTTTGTCATCCAGTGTCGGGACTCCGCTGGGGTGGACCGCGCGGTGCGCACTTTAATGGGCGCCGCTCTATTTTTTCCTGTTGTTACTTGAAGTGAATTTACTGTTTTGACCACTTGTGGGAAATCCTTTTGTTTTCCGGTGCTCTGCTTGTGAGGTTCATCATCGTCCTCACTTGGTGTGTCTAGCCTCTTGTGTTCGGTGTTAAGTCGGCCGGACTGCTTGAAGACCCAGCAATCTCTGTAGGTATGGTTTGCAGGCCTCCCGTGGGTACTGTGGATTTGGCATATCTTGTCCAAGATTTTGTTTAGGTTGGATAGCTCGTCGCTGTTCTCCTTGAGAGGCAGTTTTTTGTTGTTCTGCCGAGAGCTTTTGAATCCGGCGTTGCCTGCCGCGCTCTTTGGACCATTTCCTTTAGTCCGGCGCTGGTCCATGTTGCACCGTGGTTTCCCATTTCCATCCCTGACCTCGGATGTACTTGGGTCGCTGGTGCTGCATCTTGCCAGCCAGCTATCCTCTCCCGCGCAAAAGCGGGTCATGAGGCTTGTTAGTGCGTCCATTGTTCTTGGCTTTTCCTGGCCGAGGTGTCTGGCGAGCCATTCGTCTCGGACGTTATGCTTGAAAGCTGCTAAGGCTTCGGCGTCCGGACAGTCGACTATCTGGTTCTATTTGGTGAGGAAACTCTTCCAGAATTTGCGGGCTGACTCTCCGGGCTGTTGAATTATGTGACTTAAATCGTCTGCATCCGAAGGGCGGACATAAGTCCCCTGAAAATTTGCCTGAAATGCGTCCTCGAGCTCTTCCCAACTTCCAATGGTATTTTCTGGGAGGCTTTTGAGCCAGTGCCGGGCTGGCCCTTTGAGTTTGAGGGGTAAGTATTTTATGGCGTGGAGGTCATCTCCTCTAGCCATATGTATGTGCAGGATGTAATCCTCAATCCAGACTCTGGGGTCTGTTGTTCCGTCCTATGCCTCTATATTTACGGGCTTGAATCCCGTTGGAAATTCATGATCCAGCACCTCATCGGTGAAACATAGGGGGTGTGCGGCGCCCCTGTATTTGGGTGTGCCGTGATTTTCAAATACTCGACGTGTTGTGTTATCTTCTGAAGCTTGCTTTCTTGGCCCATAGATGGATCTGACCGGGCCATCCTTTTTGCGAGGATCCTCATGTGGATCGCGTGCCGGCTTGTGTGCGGCGCCGCTTGCCACTCTTTGTTTGTCATGTGGTCGTTTATCCGACCGGGCGGCCTCTTTGGTTTTTGATTTTTGGGGCTCTACGACCTCCTCGTCAAATTCGGGCAGTAGTTTGCGCTTCGGGTAGCTCTTTGCTTGGCGAATATCGCCGTATTTGTCTGCGGTCTTGAGTACTTTGCTCCATCTCATTCTGAGTATGTCTTCCGCTGTTTTGAGCTTCCGCTTCTGCTCCTTCAGGCTTCGTGCAGTGGCGATGAGCCTTTTGTGGAGGTTCTTCTGCTCCAACGATGTGTCCGGCGTCAGATCATCCAGACTATTGTTTTCGTCGGAGATGGGTTGCCTATCCAATTCATCCTGTTCGGATGGTTGCTTGGGGGTGTGTTCGTCGTCCACTGGTTCGCCCTGCTCTATGGCTGGGTCTTCATGGGTGCTGCCGTTGTCGAGGCGGGACTTTGGGCGGCGCTTACGTCGCCGTTTCGGCTGTTTTTCGAGGGAATTTTCTTTCGCAACGTCCCGTGGTTCCTCGTTATCGCTTCCTTTGGGTGTATCCACCATATATATATCGTGAGTTGAGGTGGCTTTCCCGTGCCCTGTGGGCGCTGGTTCTTGGTCATCTCCGGCATCGTCGTCCATACCGTCAATATCTTCGGAGTCGAGATCTAGCATGTCGGTTAAGTCATCGACATTGGCTACGAAGTGGGTGGTGGGTGGTCTTTGAGTTTCTTCGCCGTCCGTATCCCAACCGTCCTGGCCATAATACGGCCAAGGCTCTCCTGATAGAGAGAGGCACTTTAGTGAATTCAGTATGTCGTCGAAAGGCGAGTGCTAAAAGATGTCCGCAGCGGTGAACTCCATGATCGGCGCCCAATCGGGTTCGATTGGCAGGAGCGCGGAAGACTCGGGGTCCGGGGAAGAGTCCGGCACCTTGGAGTCACGGGCTTCACAGGGGACAGGGTCAATATTCGGCTCCATCGTCGTAGAGGTAGCAGCTCCCGAGATGGTGTCTAGCCACCCATCCGTGATCGGCGTAGTCGGCTCCGAGTTAAGGGTCGGGGCGGATTCTTGTGCGGCCTCCAGGGCACTGTCCGGCGGCAGAGCTGAATTATGCCCATCGTAACAGTGTGGCGCGCTCGGTTGTGGCTCGAATCCGTCGAAGATCGAGTCTCCGCGGACGTCGGACATATAGTTTAAACTTCCAAATCTGACCTGATGGCCAGGGGCGTAGCTTTCGATCTGCTCCAGATGGCCAAGTGAATTGGCCCGCAGTGCGAAGCCGCCGAATAAGAAGATCTGTCCGAGGAGAAAAGTTTCGCCCCGGACCGCGTCGTTGTTGATGATCGAAGGAGCCATTGGGCCTATGGGCGACGACACAGAGGAACTCTGAATGAAAGCACCAATGTCGGTGTCAAAACCGGCGGATCTCGGGTAGGGGGTCCCGAACTATGCGTCCAGGCGGATGGTAATAGGAGACAAGGGACACGATGTTTTACCCAGGTTCGGGCCCTCTTGATGGAGGTAAAACCTTACATCCTGCTTGATTAATATTGATGATATGGGTATTACAAGAGTTGATCTACCACGAGATCAGAGAGGCTAAACCCTAGAAGCTAGCCTATGGTATGATTGTTGTTCGTCCTACGGACTAAAACCCTCCGGTTTATATAGACACCGGAGAGGGCTAGGGTTACACAGAGTCGGTTACAATGGTAGGAGATCTACATATCCGTATTGCCAAGCTTGCCTTACACACCAACGAAAGTCCCATCCGGACATGGGACGAAGTCTTCAATCTTGTATCTTCATAGTCTTGGAGTCCGGCCAATGATGATAGTTCGGCTATCCGGACACCCCCTAGTCCAGGACTCCCTCAACCACCAAAGCTTGCCTCCCAGCGGTGGCTATGTGTGTTGGATGATCAGACTGGTCGAATGTGATGGCGGTCTGAGACCATTTCAGATAACTAGGTGTTGCCGGAGCGACCATTTTCACTTCTCGGTTGATAACTTTCAATCGGCTTTTGCTCTCAACATCGGCAAAAATCATCAGGGTGGAATTGACATGGGGGTATCCTTCATCACTGTCCTCTTTGTCCTCAATCTTGTCCGACTCCTTTTCTTTATCCTTGGGTTGTTTCCCTTGAAACTGCTGGATTAAGAGCCGGCACTGGCGAGTGGTGTGTTTAGGGTAAATGAAGTTACCCTCTTCATCTTTCTTTGTGTGGATGTGGCATGGCAAATCCATCACGTCGTTTCCTTCCTTGTCCTTCACCTTCTTGGGGTTCCAAGATCCTTTGGGCTTCCCTTTAAACTTGCCCTGAGTCACGGCCGAGGCTTCTCCAGGAGCAGCTGGCTCGGCTTTCCGCTTCTGCTTCCGACTGGAGTTCCCTTTTTCCGACTGGCTCGGCTTGTACTTGCCACTCCGGAGACGATCCTCTTCTTCACCATTGGCATATTTGGTGGCAATCTCCATCATTCGACTCAGGGTCATGTCTCCGGTCCGACCAAACTTCAAACTTAACTCTCTGTTCTTAACGCCTTCCTTGAAAGCACAGACTGCTTGGTGATCACATACGTTCTCCACCGTATGATGCAATGTGATCCACCTCTGGATGTAATCCCTCAGGGTTTCAATCGACTTTTGTACGCAAACCTGCAGCTCTATCAAACCAGCAGGTCGTTTGCACGTTCCATCAAATGTCCTCACAAACACTCGGGCAAGATCTTCCCAAGTGTAAATGCTACTAGGTGCCAACTGATTCAGCGAGGCTCTGGCCGAGCCCTCCAACATAAGAGGTAAGTGTTTCATGGCCACCTCATCATTACCACCGCCAATCTGAACAGCCACTCGGTAGTCCTCAAGCCAAGTATCGAGCTTGGACTCACCAGTGAACTTACTCACCCCAGTCGCCAACCTGAAGTTGGGAGGGATCACCGCAGCTCTGATGGTTCTGCTAAAACACTCTGGTCCTGAGACATGAACTCGGCTGCTGGTGGGCACATCTCTGTCATGGCCTTCTCGGTGAGCTCTGTTCCAGTCGACCAGACCTTGCATGATAACGAATCTCGCGTCAAAGCCTGGTTCTCTGGGTCGACTGGAACCCTTCGCCCAACATTGTGCTGGCGCCTGTCATCTTGCTGCCGAGGGGCGTAAGACCCACCCCTTGGGGGAGGAGTAGGCACTCGACGCCGATCATCGCGATCGAATTGGTCATCATACTGACCACGTCGACCTCCACGTCCTTCACGCCGCAGAGGCGATCTTGGGCTATGGGCCAACTGGACTGTATTCGCAGCGATGGATCGACTGTGAATCCTATTACATGACTGCGATACAGCTGAATTTTGATCTCCTGCTGCCCGGAGCAAATATCTGATCTGCATCAAGCCTCAGCCAGCCTCTGACTAAGAGGGCTGAATCGACTCCGCTATACGGGCTGCAGCTGCCAGATTCTGAATCGGGGTTCGATATACCTGAGTCGGTGGTGGAAAGAGTTGACGTCGACTGGAGTCTGGAACTCGTTGCCGCGCGCGCTCGTCGAGTGCTCGTTGGAGGTTCTCCAGTCGAGTGCGCCCAGCCAAGTTGGCCAAACGCGCGTCCTCCAAGGCGCGAGCCTCGGGGGTTTCTCCTACGATAGGAGTATGTAGAGCATCCATGTTCCGGCGGCGAAGATCTTCTCTTTGCAACAAAGTGAGTGGCTCGGGTTGATACTGCTTGTCGGTGTCAAAACCGGCAGATCTCGGGTAGGGGGTCCCGAACTGTGCGTCTAGGCGGATGGTAACAGGAGACAAGGGACACGATGTTTTTACCCAGGTTCGGGCCCTCTCGGTGGAGGTAAAACCCTACTCCTGCTTGATTAATATTGATGATACGGGTAGTAGAAGAGTTGATCTACCACGAGATCAGAGAGGCTAAACCATAGAATCTAGCCCATGGTATGATTGTTGTTTTTCCTACGGACTAAAACTCTCCGGTTTATATAGACACCGGAGAGGGCTAGGGTTACACAGAGTCGGTTACAATGGGAGGAGATCTTCATATCGTATCGCCAAGCTTGCCTTCCACGCCAATGAAAGTCCCTATCCGGACACGGGACGAAGTCTTCAATCTTGTATCTTCATAGTCCAGGAGTCCGGCCAAAGGTCATAGTCCGGCCATCCAGACACCCCCTAATCCATGACTCCCTCAGTAGCCCCTGAACCTGGCTTCAATGACGACGAGTCCGACGCGCAAATTGTCTTCGGCGTTGCAAGGTGGGTTCCTCCTCCGAATACTTCATAGAAGATGTTGAACACAAGGTTAGTGTCCGGCTCTGCAAAAATAAGTTCCACATACCACCATAGAGAGAATAATATCTGCACAAATCTAATCTACTGACGTATTCCGCAATGTGACATCACGCCGCAGTCAAGCCTTCATTCGAATCGTTTTACTATTCCACCTCAGCGCGTTTAGCGAGACGGTTTCCTTGGCACGTCTTGTCGAAGCAGAGATCGTGTCCCCTTATTTCGGGATTCTCATCAATACGGGCGTGGGTAACCCACGCGCCATTAACCGTGGCGCTTGGGGGATAAGCGAGTTTTATTAGGCCGGTGGGGGCTCGTAGTTTCGGCCGCCCTTATAAGGGGATAAGATTCTACCCTGTCCATTTACGCCTTCTTCCTCCTTTGCCTATCCGTCCCTGCGCACTCGAGCTCCAGCGCCCAAGCCCGCACATCTCGCCTCGACCTACTCCAACCATGTCTGGAGCGGGAGGCAAGTGGATGGCCTCCTCCGTCACGGAGGTGCACATCAAAAGGTTGCAGAAAGCCGGATACCTGCACAACGACATTGCGCACTGGCTTCCAGACGAGGGGCAGCTCATCCCCACTCCTGGGCCCCATGAGAGGGTTGTGTTTCTTCCCCATTTCCTCTGCGGACTAGGCTTTCCTCTTCACCAATTCGTCCGGGGGCTCATTTTCTATTACGGCCTGGACTTCCACGATCTGGCCCTGAACTTCATCCTCAACATCTTGGCGTTTATCGTCGTGTGCGAGGCCTTCGTCTGCATCGAGCCCCACTTTGGCCTATGGCTGAAGATTTTCAGCGTCAAGCCGAAGGTCGTGGGTGGACGCCAAGCGGAGTTCGGAGGCGCCATGGTGGGCAAGATAGCCAATGTTACATGGCTCGAGGGCGCCTTCGTAGAAACCATCAAAGGGTGGCAATCGGGGTGGTTCTATATCACCGAGCCGTGTGAACCTGAATGGGCAGCGGCCCCCGAATTCCGATCTGGCATCCCCGCGCGGCTCACATCTTGGAAAGAGACGGGCCTGTCATGGGGTAATCCGGCAGATGTGACCGGACTTCAAACCTGCATCAAGGACCTGATCTGCAGGAAGGTTAAACTCCTCACCGTGGTCCAGGTCATGCTCTTCCGCTGGATTCTCCCGTGTCAACAACGGGGTTTCAATTTGTGGGAGTTCGACCCGGCCCAGCACCAGACTCTGTCCCGGCTTTTCGACACAAAGCACGAAGATGCCTGGAAGGTACTATTCAAGAGCTCCGAGGTCTCCCCTCCGGTCACCGAGGATCGCAGATTCTGCGCCAAGCGCCAAGCCAGTGCGGTGAGCTTACTTTTCCCATTTCGGGGTATTTTGTTTTACATAGTTTAGCTCTATGCGGGATCTAAACTCCCTTACCTTTGACAGGACTGGTTGAAGTAGGCCAAGAAGACCCAGCGGATGCTCGTCTAACCAAGCTGCTGGTTCCGGCACCTCACGTGGTGCCGGAGAAGAAGGCCAAGAAGAAGACCACGGGGACTCGAAAGAGCTCCCGGCGCCTGGTAGTGTCGGATTCATCGCCCGATAGCCCCGAAGCCCCCTCCGCCTCTAAAGACGAGGAGGAGGAAGAAGAAGAATAAGCCCCTCCCCCTCCAACGGGGGAACGAAAGAAAAGGAAGCCCGGCCCAACTGGGGAGGCCGGAGGGTCCCAGAAGGGGAAAACCCTTCTGCCGGACTACGCCTCCGATGCCGAAGACGGCGGGGAGGAATGGCCATCCAGGGTCAAGCCCCTGGCAAAATCGTAAGTGTCTGGATACCCGAATAACTTACGGCGCTCCTCTATTATTTGGCATTTTCTGACGCCGAATTCAATCATGCAGTCCGCCCAGAGCTCAGCTCGGCGATTCGTTGAGCGGCTCCCTAAATTTGTCGGATGTGAACAGCGCTTCACTTCCGACGGCCTCCTCCCCTCTGCCTGCGGACGACGCCGAGGTGGGGTCCCGAAGGGGACCGAACCAGGAGGAGGTGGTCCTAGAGGCGCCTGAAGGCAACCTCCCGGACCCTAGGTCCAAAGGGGGTAAAGCCCCAGAGGGATCCAAGTCCGGCCCCGGGCCGGACACTGCTCCGGAACCATCAACGGTTCCAGGGTCCGACAGGCAGCGCCTTCATAAGAAGGGCAAGCCTATGATACCGGCGACCTCCGTCCACCCGGAGGTGCCGGACAATTTGCAGGAGGTGCTTAACGGCGCCTCCATCGACGAGGAACACCGCACCGTTATGAGTGTGGTGATTCAAAAGGTTCAGTCTGCAAAGAGCGGGCTGACAGAAGCCTGTACGAGTCTGTTAACAGGCTTTGAGGTATATATTAAAAACATAAAAACATTTACCGCATAGACAGTAGCCCCTGATGCTCGGTTCGGCGTTCGGAAATAAAAGCCGAGATGAGGATTTAAAAAGATATACGCAGGAGTCTAACATAAATGTGTCAATATGGGAATGCAGGCTGCGCTGCTCACCTCTGCCGCACTGACTGCAGAGGTCAATGCTTTGAAGGAGAGCCTCGAGCGGTCCGAGAACGAGCTCGGCCGTGCCAAGAAGCAGCTCGAGGATAAGGACGGTATGTAAGACCGTATGTAAGTGTATATAGAAATACCTGGTTGCAAATAATAACAGGACCAACGTTAATGTTGCAGGTGCCATGACCGAGGTGGCGACCCTGAAGGAGGCGGTCTCCAAGGCCGAAGATAGTGCAGCCTTGGAGTGCACCGAGCGAGAGAAGCAGGAGGCGCGGGTGGCGGAGGTGCAGCAAGAGCTCCAGGCTCTCATGGAAAAACACGAGAGTTTGGAGTGTGACTCGAAGACTCGAGAGTCCGAGCTCGCCTTGGCTCTTGAGAGTGTCGAAACCGCTAAGGCCGAAGCCCAGAAGGCCCTCTAGGAGATTGAGGCGATGAAGAAGATAGCGGCGGGTAAGGCATTCTTTATGCAAAGCAAGAATATAAAAGTAAATTATCTGTCACTTACCCGGATCCGGATCTCTCCAGGAGCGTTCGCTGATCTGCCCCGTAGTGTGTCTAATGCTGCCGCGTTCTACCGAGTCGAGGAGGGGAGCTCGACGGAAAAGGTGTTCTGGTCTCAGTATGCTGAGGCCGAACATCCGGTGCCCCTGAGCGACCAGCTGAAGCAGCTGGTCAAGCTCCACAATGTGGCTGACCAGGCCATGAAGGGCCTCATAGTTCGGTTGTGGCCTGGAGGGGCCATGCCTGGGAGCTACTTCGGTCTGGTGCGGCGGTTGGTGGACGCGTGTCCGTGGATTGAAGTCATCAAGCGCTCTGTCTGTATTGAAGGTGCCCGTCGGGCCCTTGCCCGTGCTAAAGTGCACTAGGGCAAGCTGGACGCGGAGAAGCTTTTGACGGACGCGCCACCGTCGGGCAAGGAGTATCGCACGCCCGAGATGTATTATAAGGGCATCCGGAAGGGTGCCCGCCTTATAGCGGATGAGTGCTCCAAAGATATAATTTTTGAGTAGACTCGCATGTTGTTATCCTGTGCGCTGAAAACTTTGTTCATATGCGCTAAGCAACGCTTGTTAATTTAAAATATTACCTACTGTGCGGCCGTTTATCAAATATGAGAGATGCAAGTCGTCGGCTTCTACCCCCATGCCACGAGTGTTGGGGTGTTCGGGATAAACCTGAGCGCTCTTGTTCCCATTCTTGGGTCCATCTAGGGAGGCGCTCAGCACAGCGAACCAGGCCATCGGACTTATAATGCTTTATCACTCTCACTTAGCCATAGAATTCTATAATTTTAAATTTCGGCGAAGCCCCTAGTGTTCGGAAGACCGAGTTCGGGGCGGTATCCATGCCTTGGCCAGATAAATCCGACTCCTCGTTCTAAGCGTCATAAGTCTTTAAGGACTCGAAAAACCTCGCGAACAGCGACCGATCTCTCGCACTATCATGACAGTCAGTTTTAGCTTTCTCTACTAAGGTGTTAACCCAGCTCAACTGGGGCACAACCGCAGTAGTTCTCCCAGCGCTACCTTATCCAACATTGCGGAACGTAAGGTACCAAAACATGGGAGCCGGGCAAACCCAACTATTGACCCAAGACATGATTCGGAGCCAATGCATATAGTTCTACAAGTTCGGGGTGCCGCACTCGTGAGAGTGTTCGGTCTTCTCACACCATGTTATGGGGTGCTTAAGCCCCTGGTGTATTGGCCGTACCAAAGTGTACGGTTGCATAATGTCATGACTGAACATGTTTGTATAAAAATAGATGAATACAATAATAGATAAGAGCTATGTATTGTTTATTAAGAAAGAGCTGCTATGAAAGCAGAACGATACAAATAGTGCGATAAGCAAGGGATGGGATTATTTGACATGTCCCCCTCCAGGGGCAAGCTGCGTAAATTTAAGCAAAACGGGTATTTAGCTCGTTATAGACACCACCTGGACATATGACGCAACTTGTTCGTGCCCTGGCTGTTGCATCGTGTGTTCGGCGAGTTTATTGCCGGACAGGCCTTCCGGATAGTTGGCTCCTGAAAGTATATATAAAAAGGAAACGACGGAATAGGGAGCCCCTAAGTGCGGTTTAGCCGCATTCTGGGCATGCCGTAGTTGTGTCCCTCCCCTTATGCCCATGGTATTTTCAAAGCGTAATTATGTACGCGTGGTACCGATATCACCGTCTGGCGAGGGCTGGGGTTGGGGCCGCACTGCTATGCTTGCTCGGAACGTGCCAGTCGGCTTTGTTGGAGGTTGCTTCGGGCGCACTTGACGTTGTCCGGGCGTTTAACACCCGGATTGGGGAGATGCCTTGAGAGGCTGCTCTGTACTTCCGCCGCCAGGGCCGCTGTGTGCTCCTCCGTTCGGAGAGAGCGTTCGGTGTTTCCATTTACCATAATGACTCTGCGAGGACCTGGCATCTTGAGCTTGAGATATGCATAGTGCGGCACCGCATTGAATTTTGCAAATGCGGTTCGTCCGAGCAGGGCGTGATAGCCACTGCGGAATGGGACTATGTCGAAGATTAACTCTTCGCTTCGGAAATTATCCGGGGATCCGAAGACCACTTCGAGTGTAACCGAGCCTGTACAGCTGGCTTCTACACCTGGTATGACGCCTTTAAAGGTTGTCTTTGTGGGTTTAATCCTTGAGGGATCTAACCCATTTTTTGCATTGTATCCTAATAAAGCAGGTTCAGGCTGCTGCCGCCGTCCATGAGGACTCTAGTGAGGTGAAATCTGTCAATGATTGGGTCTAGGACCAATGTGGCGAATCCGCCATGATGGATGCTAGTGGGGTGGTCCCGTCGATCAAAGGTGATCGGATAGGAGGACCATGGGTTGAACTTTGGGGCGACTGGCTCCAATGCATAGACGTCCTTGAGAGCACGCTTCCGCTCCCTTTTGGGGATGTGGGTTGCGTATATCATGTTCACCGTCCGCACTTGCGGGGGGAATCCCTTCTGTCCTTTGTTGTTCGGCGGCTGGGGCTCCTCCTCGTCATCGCTACGCAGCCCCTTGTCTCTGGTTTCGGCACTTAACTTGCATGCCTGCTTGAACACCCAACAATCCCTGTTGGTGTGGTTGGCTGGTTGTTCGGGGGTGTCGTGTATCTGGCACAAGCGATCGAGTATCCGGTCTAAGTTGGATGGGCCCGGAGGTTTCTTTTGAATGGCTTCTTCCGCTGACCGGGTTTAGAGCCTCTGAATCCGGCATTGACTGCCGTATCCTCAGTATTGTCGCCATTAATGTGGCACTTGTGCTTGTTGCGACATGACCTGCCATTGTTGTCCTTGGTATCCGAATTGCCAGGGCTCTTGGTTATGTTATTGCTATGAGCTAGCCAGCTGTCTTCGCCCATGCAAAAGCGGGTCATGAGTGTCGTGAGGGATGCCATAGATTTTGGCTTTTCCTGTCCTAGGTGCCGGGCAAGCCATTCGTCTCGGATGTTGTGCCTGAAGGCTGCAAGGGCCTCGGCGTCCGGACAGTCGACTATTTGATTTTTCTTGGTTAGGAACCGTGTCCAGAATTGTCTGGCCGATTTCTCTGGCTGCTGGATTATGTGGCTTAGGTCATCGGTGTCTGGTGGTCGCACATAAGTGCCCTGGAACTTATCGAGGAATGCGGATTCCAGGTCCTCCCAGCAATTTATTGACTCTGCTGGTAGGCTGTTAAGCCAGTGCCGAGCTGGTCCTTTAAGCTTGAGCGGGAGGTATTTGATGGCGTGTAGATCATCACCACGAGCCATGTGGATATGAAGGAGATAATCCTCGATCCACACCGCGGGATCTGTTGTGCCATCGTATGATTCTATGTTTATGGGTTTAAAACCCTCTGGGATTTGATGATCCATTACTTCGTCTGTGAAGCATAGTGGGTGTGTGGCACCCCTGTACTGGGCTATATCGCGACGTAGCTCGGATGAGCTTTGTCTGTTGTATTCGGCCTGGCCGTATTTATCATATCCGGCGTGACGGTTATCGTACCGTGATGTGGGGCGCCCACGCGATCCGTAGATCGATCCTGTTTGCCTTGCCTTATCCTCCAATATATCTCGCAGGTCTGTTGCGTTTCCCCGTGCTCTGGTATTTTTAGAGCGGCGCCGGGATGCGGCTTGGATTGAGGGCCGAAAGGCCTCTCTGTCGCAGCCACGGGGTGGCCGATCGGGTGCATCGTACGTTGGTGATGTAGGTTTAGTTGCTTCCTCCTCTAGTTGGGGTAGCAGCCTGCGCTTTGGGTAACTCTTGGAGGGGCCTTCGAGTTTATACTCTTTGGCCGCCAGGACTTCGGTCCATCTGTCGGCTAGCAGGTCTTGGTCAGCTCTGAGCTACTGCTGTTTTTTCTTGAGGCTGCTTGCCGTGGCCATAAGCCTGTGTTTGAAACGCTCTTGTTCTACGGGATCCTCTGGCACGACGAATTCGTCGTCGTCGAGGCTTGCCTCGTCTTCGGAGGGAGGCATATAATTGTCGTCCTTGACCTCTGTGCCTGCTGCTCTCTCATGAGGGCTGGCTCCTTCGTCCTCCCGCGCTAAATCCTGCTGGAGGGGGTTGTCTTCGGCACTGTCCGGGGTGTTGACGTCTCCGGTGTCGGATTCGCCGTTCTTGCTATCACTACTAGAAAAAGGGCTATAGATGGGATTGACACTAATGGCGCACCAGAGAGTAGGTGCGCCATTAGTATATACTAATGGCGCACCACCTTCTGATACGCCATTAGAGTTGAAACTACTAATGGCGCACCAGGCAAAGAGTGCGCCATTAGTATCAAAAAAAAATTTGAACTAGCGCGCCTGTCCAAACATACTAATGGCGCATCTAGATAAAGTGCGCCATTAGTACTTGTAACTACTAATGGCGCACCGGGAAAAGGGTGCGCCATTAGTACCATTTTTTCTTGAACTAGTGCGCCTGTCCAAACATACTAATGGCGCATCCGGACGTAGTGCGCCATTAGTAGTTGTAACTACTAATGGCGAACGGTGCAAAGGGTGCGCCATTAGTATTAAAAAGATTAACTAGTGCGCCTGTCCAAACATACTAATGGCGCATCAGGATAAAGTGCGCCATTAGTAGTTTAATCTAGTAATGGCGCACTGCGGATCAGTGCGCCATTAGTATTTTTTTTTTTGCAAAACTACTAGTGGCGCACCGCCAGAAGGTGCGCCATTAGTTACCTGGATTACTAATGGCGCATTTAGTGCTGCGCCATTAGTAAGTGGGCAACAACAAGATATTTTGGACAGCCCTCTCCTACCCACACTCACTTTCTCCCCACTTCATTCTCTCCACCTCCTCCTTGTCTCCGGTGCCTCCTCTTTTTCACCTCATTTCCACCATAGATTCATTCAAATTAAGTGGTTAAATTACCTTGTTTTAATAGGTAAGTAAGGGGGGAAGCTATATTTATGTTGTTCTCCCTACAACAATGTGCACATGCACTTTTTACGGCCTAGCTAGATCTATGTATGTTCGTGGTGTTGCATATGTTTGTCGTGTTGCAAATGTGTTTGTGTTTGGAGGTGTACCGGTATTTGAAAATGCGATAGTTGCCAATATTTTGCTGGAATGTTGATTCATTTCCGTTTCAGCGAGAATTTTTGCATTAAGCATTCTTTTTGGTCCTATTTTTAGGGAAAGTCATGCCAAATTTTTGTTTGGTTCTAAAATATCGTTTTGCTCTACCCCGCAGGCGACCATGGTCCGCACGATGACCGAAGGCATCGTGAATAGGTTTTTGAGGTCCACGAAGGCCGAGATGCTTCAAAAGAACGAGATAGAGATAAGATGTCCGTGTCAAAGATGCAAGCTGAAGAGCCTTATTGCGGACCCGGATTCCGGGCAGGTGCGGGACCACCTGCTCTTGCGTGGTTTCATGGATGACTATCGGTGGCAAGGTGATGAAGATGACTACGAAGTCGTCCATGGGGGCCGGGCAAGAAATGAGGAAGGGCAGCAAGACAACCACCGCGGCTCGGGCGGGCGAGAAGACGAAGAATACCCAGGAGATGATCACGACGGTGATGTTGTACACAGTCATCATGTAGAAGATGCAGGACATGATGACGAGGAAGATGCCGGAGCAGGCGACGGGCATGATCATGAAGATGATGATGCCGGCGGAGTAGACGACGCTGGACCATCGATGGGCTGGGTGCAGGACCCTCATATTCAAGAGCTGCTTCTCAAGCAGACGGATAACGCCAGAGCTGCCGCCCGAGAGAAAGCCAAGATGGATCAACTTGAGTTAGACGCGGTTACTCCATTGTATGAAGGATGCAAGCCCGAGGATACCTGCCTGAAAGTAACGCTCATGGCTCTGGAGATGAAGGTAAAACACAAAATGACCGACGCATGCTTCGACGAGAACATGTCATTCTGGCACGAACGTCTTCCCAAGGGGAACAAGTGCCCGACCAGTTTGGAGGAGGCGAAGAAAATCGTGTGTCCTCTCGATTTACTGCACGTGAAATACCATGTGTGCATGAACAATTGCATCATTTATCGGGACGAGCACGCGGAGTCTACCATATGTCCGGTGTGCGGCGTCACTCGATACAAGAAGAGGAAGAAAGCTCCTCGAAAAGTGGTGTGGTACTTTCCGATCACTCCTCGTCTGCAGCGCTATTTCGCGGACCCTAAGGTCGCAAAGCTCCTGCGTTGGCACGCGGATAGGGAGGAGAAGAAGCGAGAAGATGACGCAGATGATCCGGAGATAGATAAAAAAGACAAGATGCTGAGTCACCCTAAGGATGCGAGCCAGTGGCAAGCGTTGAACTTCGAAGACTCGGAATTTGGGAACGATCCAAGGAACATCATGTTGGGCGCGAGCACCGATGGAGTCAATCCATTTGGCAGCCAGAGAAGCACACATAGCACCTGGCCTGTGTTTGTGTGGATGTACAACCTTCCCCCTGGTTGTGCATGAAGAGGAAGTACATTCACATGAGTATGCTAATTGAAGGGCCGAAACAACCAGGGAACGACATCAATCTGTATCTAGGGCTGCTGAAAGAGGAGCTTGACACGCTGTGGAAAACGCCAGCCAATACGTGGGACGCCGCAGAGAAAGAATATTTCCCTATGAGAGCCGCACTGCTCACAACGGTGCATGACTATCTCGGTTACGGATATCTCGCGGGGCAGGTAGTCCACGGATTTTCCGGATGCGTAAGGTGCATGGATGACACAACGTATCGCCAGCTAGATAGAGATCCCGGGTCTTCGAAAACCGTGTTCATGGGACATCGAAGGTGGCTTCGCGACGATGGCCCGTGGAGGAAACGCAAGGATCTGTTCGATGGTGAAACCGAACCCCGAAAACGCCCGTGTACGAGGAGCGGCGAGGAAATAGATAAGTTGTTGAAAAATTGGAAAGACTGCCCACTGCCGGGAAAGAAGCAAAAGGCGCCAGAGCCGGGAAAGAAGCAAAAGGCGCCAGAGCCGCTGCTGAAGGTATGGAAAACGAGGTTTGTTTTCTGGGACTTGCCGTACTGGAAGATCCACCGTGTGCCTCACAGCCTTGATGTCATGCATATCACGAAGAACGTGTGCGAGAGTCTGCTTGGTACCCTGCTCAACATGCCAGAGAGGACCAAAGATGGGCCGAAAGCAAGGGCAGACTTCAAATCAATGGGCATCAGGCAGGAGCTTCACGCTAATGATGATGTTGATGATGATGATGATGATGATGATGATGATGATGATGATGAGGCGAAGCAGGACACAGAAAGTCGTCGCAAAGGCAAAAAGGCCAAGAAGACCGGAAATGACTACCCTCCCGCGTGCTTCACTCTAAGTCAGGAGGAGATCGAGCAGTTTTTCACCTGCCTCCTAGGAGTAAAACTTCCTCACAGTTACGCGGGGAAGATAAGCAGATACCTAGACCCAGCAAAGCAGAAGTTCAGCGGGATGAAGTCTCACGACTGTCACGTGCTGATGACACAGATACTTCCAGTTGCAATCCGTGGGATCATGGACACGCACGTCTGTGAAACGCTATTTGGCCTATGCAACTTCTTCGACGTCATCTCTCGGAAGTCGATTGGCGTGAGGCAACTCAGAAGGCTACAGGAAGAGATCGTGGTGATACTATGCGAGCTTGAGATGTACTTCCCGCCCGCATTCTTCGACGTTATGGTGCATCTGCTGGTCCATATAGTGGAGGATATCCAACTCGGGCCGACGTTCCTGCACAGCATGATGCCGTTCGAAAGGATGAATGGTGTCATCAAAGGATACATTCGCAACATGTCACGTCCAGAAGGAAGCATAGCCAGGGGCTTTCTGACCGAAGAGTGCATCTCCTACTGCATGAATTATCTAGGCATCGAGAACCCCGTTGGTCTTCCCGTCAACAGGCACCTCGGCAGGCTCGCTGGATGGGGTTACCGTGAGGGTCTCTGCGAAATGCATGTCGACTTCGATGGTCGACTCGCCGACTTTGAAAGAGCAAACCTAGTCGCGCTACAACACATAGACGTGGTCGATCCTTGGGTGGTACAGCACAAAACCTTTATTAAGAAGACGTACAATGACCAAGGCCAACAGAGGACGGACGGAGATATACTCAAAGAGCACAACTCATGTTTCACGCGTTGGTTCAAGCAGAAGCTTCTGTCGTACCCTTTACATGAGGATTCTTCCGCGGAAGAACAACTCATATTCGCCTTGTCACAGGGCGCCGAGCACAACCTGATGACCTATGAGGTGTACGATATCAACGGCTACACATTCTGCACCGAGGCCAAGGACATGAAGAGCGATGGTTATCAGAACTCCGGGGTAACGATGGAATCCTACACCGGTAACGACAAGGACAGATACTATGGAAGGATCGAGGAGATCTGGGAGCTGAGCTACGCTGGAGAGAAGGTCCCGATGTTCCGTGTCAGATGGGCCAAGAACGTCATAAAAGAAGACCGGTATTTCACCACCATGGTTATACCCGAAGCCAAATCCAAGACCGCGGGCGCAAACGTCACCGCGAAAAATGAGCCATGGGTACTGGCTTCCCAAGTGGACCAATGCTTCTTCATTACCGACCCGCCAAAGCCCAGTCGTGTTGTCGTGAGGAGAGGCAAAAGGAAGATCATCGGAATGGATGGAGTAGCCAATGAGCAAGACTTCGACAAGTACGGCGACCCGAGGATCGAACATGACGACGATGATGAAGTAGCAGCATACACCACAAGAAGAAGCAGGACCACCCTACCTAAAGGACGTCCGTTCCATAGAAGAACTCCATTTGCGAAAAAGAAGGGCAAGAAGATTGTGAAGAGATAGCTAGCTAAGATCGATTGTATTTAAATCGTAGACTTCATTTCTCGATTGTATTTCATGGCACTTTTTGAACTATCATGAATATTTTTTAATTTCATGGACACTATCCCACCTCGCCAGATCCGGTCCCACTCCATCTCGATCGCTATCCCACCTCGGTCTCGATCGCCCTCCATCTCGATCGCTATCCCACCTCGATCCCCCTCCATCTCGATCGCTATCCCACCTAGCCAGATCCGGTCCACCGGCCGCCGCCGCCGACCGCCCGCACCCTCGATTCCCCTACTCAACCGCCGCCGCCGACCCCCCGCACCCCTCCCCTACTCAACCGCCGCC
>NC_041391.1:37648239-37648797 GCF_002162155.2 Triticum dicoccoides | reverse complement strand
GATATTTTTAAAAAAATTATTACTGTCTTATAAAAAAATATTACTGCTATGATTTAAACAAGTTTGAACATATTTAAACACAAATAAGTATCAAACAGCATTTTAAATGCATAAAAAAATCATGGAGCCTGGGAATCGAACCCAGGACCTCCTGGTGTGAGAACTAGCTGCTGACCAGTCGAGCTAGTAGAGAAGACTTGATGTGTATCAGGTCAGGTGGTAGATAACCTGTTGGCTCGAGCAGAAGTAAAAAAAATACTAATGGCGCACCTGGGTGAGGTGCGCCATTAGCATGTATGTACTTATGGCGCACCGAGGGGTGGTGCGCCATTAGTATTGTGCCGCCCCTACTTCGTATCGATCCCCTCTCTCTCCCTCGCCCTCACCCGCGATCCCCTTCCCCTCTCCTCTCCCAATGCCGCCGCCCCGCCGCCCTCGACGCTGCCCCGACACCAGCGCCGCCCCGTCCACACCATCGTCGCCAGCGCCGCCCCGCCGCCCTCGACGCCACCCCGACACCAGCGCCGCCCCATCCACACCACCGTCGCCAGCGCCGCC
>NC_041391.1:37607570-37648089 GCF_002162155.2 Triticum dicoccoides | reverse complement strand
CTCGACGCTGCCCCGACACCAGCGCCGCCCCGTCCACACCACCGTCGGCAGCGCCGCCCCGACACCACCGTCGCCCCGCCGCCCTCGACGCCGCCCTGACACCAGCGCCGCCCCGTCCACACCACCGTCGCCAGCTCCACCCCGACACCATTGTTGAGCGCACACAGGAGCCCAAATATCCATGGAGCGCACGGAGGAGATCATCATCATCCATCCAGATCGGCTTCTTCTTCTTCAACTTCGCAGAATCGTCGGTGGTCGTCTCTTCCTCTAGGTATGCGCCTCCTTATTATCCATTCCATGCTCCTACAGTCCTGCGAATTCGCGGCCCCAAGTAGTAGATCGTGGTAAAATTCACTGGAGGGGATTTTTGTGCTCTGCTCTGTTCGACGAACTGGGTGGGGATTTTTTTCTCCTTTTCTACGATCATGCAGTTAATTAGTCAGGGCTGTTGTGGAATTCGTAGTGGTGATGATGCGAAAGGCTAAAATTTAGCGCTACTTGCACTTGGTTTGGTTCAGAAAACCCGCAAAGTCCCTCGGATTGGTTAATAATCATATATGTATGCCCTTCCTTCATGTTTGATTAGCACATGCATGTTTCACCCGACTTGTATGAATAGGTTGCTGCTTGTTAGGCACGATGGACATGGTTTGGTCAAGTGCAAATTGAAATGGGAATTGGGTAGGCAGTTAGGCATGATGGCTGGTTGTTGCTGCCCTGTTTATTTTAGTTGTGAGGACGACTAGTTCTGTTGCTGTTGCCCTGTTAAATGTTCTGTTGTGAGGACGACTAGTTCTGCTCTAGCTGGCATAAACACATCAATGTGGTGCTACCAGCTCTTGAACCGACAAGAAAATTGGTTGACTGTACAAGAAAATGTGGTGCTACCAACCCTCCTCCTGCCCCCGTGAGCTCCCCCTCCTCCTCTCCTCCTCTCCCCCTCTCCCCCTCTCACAATTTTTCACATTTTTCTTCCTGCTTCATTAGTTTTAGATATTGTACATCTAGAAAAACCAAATGCAACCAAAACAGTCAGTTATAGCGTTGTTTGTCTTGGCTAGTCTTTGCTGATAATAATCATCAACTTGTTGTCTTTTCCTCTCAAGGTTCTTGAACAGAAACAAGAAAGGAACGCCCTGTGACTCTATATGTTTCCAAGAGTAGGTAGAATTTGCACGCAACCACCTGTTGTACGTGGAGGTCGGAACATAGGGAGTTGAGCAAGCTAGCGGTAGTTTGACTCCAAGTCTCCTCCCGGCTGTCATGAGATGTCCATGTTGTTCTTTCTGTAGTGTACTAGAAAGGTTACATCTTACAAGTTTAGAAGTGCATAGAGGAATGTATGGCATCGTGCAGCCCAACATAACAGAACAGTAGAAGTCCATAATTCAAAAAATAAAAACAGTAGAAGTCGCTGAGACGTTAGTTGATGATGACAATTTTTTTTCTGAACTCTACTTCAGAATGCTTTTTCTTTCTGAATGGCATGTGCAATTTCTGCAAGGGAAGATCCTTGGTTAATATCTGAAACTTGGTTAATCTACTAGATAAAACTTGGTTCTATCTGAAACAAAGAAACTATACACTAGATAAAATGGTTAGTATCTGAAGGGTTAAGCTTATTTTTGGTTAATCTACTGCTTCAAGTTTGCTTCATCAAATGATGCCTTTTTTGGCCATTTTAATATTTATTGAAATGGTTAGTATCTGGTACTTTAATCTTCCACAATTCACCAAGAATCACTAGGAGTACTGTGCTGCTGTATTATGCCTATAAAAACACTTGTTTGGTCAATTAAACAGGGCATTGAAAATTGACAGGGCATTTTTGTTTTCTGTTGAACCTAAGCAATTTCATATGCTTGACAAAGTTGATGCTTTGTTCTTTTGCTCTGCTCTGCTCTTGCTCTGCATGTGCTTCTCAGATTGCTAGCTATATCTCTAGGTTCTTGATTGGCTTCACTAGTTGATTGGTTGTTTGCATTGTCTGTTTATGCTACTTTCCCCCGAGCACCCATGATCTATAGTTCTTGTTACAGACAGAGAGTTGGTCCACTAGTTATGTAGTTTTTAGGAAAATGCTAGTAACTTGTGCTTTCATACCCTAGTTATGTAGTTTTTAGGCAAATGCTAGTAACTTGTGCTTTCATATCTCTGTATTGGTTCAGTAGGTGTTTCCTTTATTTTGTTAGTGTTAGATCATCTAACTGAATTTGTGTGTACAAGCCCTACAGTGCAGATGTATTTTAGTGTAAGCTCAGCAATTTTCAGTGTAGCCCTGATGCTTCTTATATGTAATTACAGTATAAAACTTCCCCTAATAACAGTGTAAATTTTCCCATAATTTTTGTTACACTGAAAATAAGGCAATTAACTAGCTACTTACTTTTTTTGCCCATTGGCATTTGACTTTGTATGGAACCTGAAGCTGTATACCAACTTATCAGATTTATTGTGCTTCTTTGCCACATTTATAGCTACCATGTTGTTTTGATATAGAAACAGTTTGGTAGCTGTCCGTGAACAATGTGGTAGCTGGTACAGTTACCAGGTCTTTTTTTTAATTGAACCAAACTGGTACAGTTACCAGGTCAGATGATGCTTAGACTAGGAAGATTGCTGCTAGATGTTAATTTGCTGGTACTAGCTACAATTTGGCACTGAAAAGCAAAAGCAAAAGCCCTTGAGTTTGCTGATATATATTTTTCCATGTTGTGATGGAGGCCTTTTTTGCCTTGTCCACCCGAGAGGCCCTTGAGTTTGCTGGAATGTCGATTAACTTCCGTTCTGGCAAATTCGGGTACTCCATATGTCCTATTTTCAGCAAAGGTCATGCTGAAATTTTCCGTGAATTTTAGCATGACTTTGCTAAAAATAGGACATATGGGGTACTTGTGACTAATGCATGGGCCGGGGTATCTTAGTAGTTAATTAAGTAGGATCAAGTGCCCCTTTATTCTAGCTGCATTAAACCATAGGCGTGCCTCGGTGTCGAAAAACCCTCAATGATAAAAGCTTAGATTTTAGGATGCCTCGGTGTCGACAAACCCTAAATGATGAGACCATGATCTTGTTCGTTGACAATAACCAACTTTTTGACCAAACTTTGTTTCTATTTAGAGAGAAACATGGCCCAGAACGATGAGGCCGGGGGTTCGGGCGGCAAGGCATTCTGGGAGCTGTCCCGAGAGATGGAGGAACAACCTCACTTGTATGAGGACGCCGCCTTCCCCACCGATCCTAAGACCACTGATGGTACCGCCGAGGATGACCCCACTGATGCCACCACTGATGATGCCGCCGAGGATGCCACCACTGATGATGGCGGCGCACGCACAGATGGCAGCCAACAGAAGAGGCAACGGAAGGACCGGCGCCCGACCGTGCTCCGCACCCTCAAGGAGGAAGTTACTGAAGTGGAGTCCGACGGGAATCCAACGGCGCCCGAACGAATAGTCAAGGGGTACTCGCTTCAGCTCGGGTGCATTCTCCGGAGCACCGTCTCGATCAACACCGAGAACCTGAGGCATCCTGACCGAGGGAATTTGCGCAACCTCCTCTTCATGAAGCTCCACGAACGATACAAGTTCCCCGCTGCTTTTGAAAACACAAGCCTCAAAGAGAATAAAGTGAACAATGCTGCCCTCACGAAGATGAGCAAGGCCCTGTCTACTTGGAAAAGCAATGTGAAGAGAATGATCGAGAAAGGTGAGAGTTATGAGAAGATCAAGGAGAAAAATCCTTCGATCACCGAAGATGACTACAACGACTTCAAGATCAATTGCTCGAGCACCGCAAACTCCCAATCAAGTCAGTGGGGGAAAGAAATGCGGGAGCTGAACTTAGGGGAACACAAACTCGGTCCCGGCGGTTACAGAGTGGCGGAGCCTATATGGGACAAGGAGGACGCGGAGCGTGCCGAGCAAGGCCTACCGCCCCGCTTCGAGAAATACAGCGGTAACAAGCAGACTAGGAACTATGTCAGGGCCCGGTACAAGGTGGACCCGATAACAAAGGAGCTTACCACGGATCCGAAGACCAGGGCGCTTGAGCTTGTTCTGGTAAGGAATACACCCCCGCGTAATTAGCTCCATATGGTTGCATTCTAATTAATGAAGCCAAATTTCTAAATGGTTCACATTCCTTCCGCAGGCGACTGAAAGCAGTAGCGCGGGGTCGACTACGAGCAACCCTTGGGACACCACTCTAAATAGGGCGTTGAATGTAATGAAGAACAAGGATAAGCTCAGTAAGCCGACGTCAGCTGGTCGTGTGGCCGGCAAAGGCTTGTCCACAAAATGGGGGTCATACTATACCGCTGGTGTGCGGAAGGAGAAAAAGACCAGCTCGGAAAGCCAGGCGCGCGAGGTTGAAGAACTCAAGGCACAGGTGGCGCGGATTCCGGAGATTGTCCAAGAGCAAGTGGAACAACGACTCGGAGCGACGATCACCGCCATTGTGCCTACCTTGATCCAGGGGTTGAGTGCGTGGATTGCGGGCGGCCAACAGGGGCCGCCCCCGATTCCTAGCTTCACGGCCAGCAACTCGCAAAATGCGATGGCGGGGCCATTGGTGTCTCCGGAGGAGGCGGCATTGGTGTCTCCGAGGCTGGCATGGGAGCTTAATGCACCCGGGTGTACGCCGGCCGGCACCTCTGCAGCAAGCGGCCCCTCCGTCAACTACACGCCCGCCGTTGGCGGTGCCTCGGCATTAGCCGAGCTCGACGCCATCATCACGGTAACTAATTAAGCCTCTCTCGGCCGAGGACTTCATCTCCTTGCCTTTGACTGGGCATCCCTGACGCCCTACATGTTTTCGCAGGGCCCCACCGACGTTCCGTGCACTCTCCTGCACTTCGTGAACAACGAGTTGGTCGATGTCGCCAAGGGCAAAATCGTTCAACCGGGCAACCCCTTGTTCCACGGTACCCATATGCCACCCAACTTGTTTAGGGTTCAACTGGTTCGGGTGCTGCCAGGCTGCGACGAGTTGTTACCTCCGATTCGACCCGTCGGGGCCGACGATGATGATGTGATGACCCTCAGCGCCTGCCTGAGCTGGCCCCTGCTTTGGCCGAAGAGCCAGATTCGTTTGGGGGCGGGGGACACCACCCCAAAGACAACACCGCCAGTCGTGCCGGCGCCAAGTCGGCCCCATGGCAAGACCGCCGCAACGGTGCCGGACATCCCTATACCACTGGATCCAAACATGCATATGGCACAGGATCAGAACGACTACGATGACGATACATTTGGCAACGTCGATCAGTACTTTCCCGAACATGGGTACGATGGCGACTTCATGGGGGCTCCTTCTCAAGAACCCAACCCAACAAAAGACATGCGCGATCTAGCTGGTACCGCGGAGAAGCCAAGTTGCAACAGGCGTCGTCTGCCGTTCAGCTCTCAGGAGACGCCTCCAGCTGCCGACTCCACCGAGCCTCAGATAGGCGAGGTGCGAAATATTATCAGCCCAAATACACTCAAGAAGGCGGTCTGTGAGCAGAACTCGGTCCCATTATAGGAGAAGAAGAAGGCACGCAAAAGAAAGACTAACAAGGGTGCGAGCCAGCCGGCACCGAGTACGATCCGTGCTCAGGACGGGCCACCTTCACCTGAGGATATCTCGAGGAGGGTGCATGTGGCGGGTAGGGCGATGCTACCGACAAATATGCTCAATGCTGCAACCGGTGCTATGCGGAGTCTGCATGACAGTGTTCTTTCTTTGGAGAAGCGGCGTCTCAGAGAGAAGGATGTGGCATACCCGGTTTTCGCGGCCAAGGTGCCAGAGGGCAAGGGCTTTGTGGATAACTCCATCGGGGGTACGATCGTCCTGCGGTTTGATGACATCCACGCTATGTTGAACCTTCATCCGCTGCACTACACCTTTGTTCGGCTATTTTCGCTGAGTATGGAGATGCGGATCATTCGCGACAAGACCCCGGACATCGTGATAGTCGACCCCTTCTACATGCGTGCCAAGATCTTGGGCAGCGCTGGGGACCGGCAAGTCGCGAGTTCTTACCTCGAAGGCGTCATTCTGGCAAACCAAGATAAGGATAACTTCCTCGTGCCTTACTTTCCCGAGTAAGTCCTCCCCTCAACCGCCCCGTAACATATGAATTCTTAGTTTTCGATCGTTTTTCTTTTAACATTCCGTGTTTTCTGCAGTGACACACATTGCACGCTCATCCTCCTAAGCCCCAAATATTCCATGGCCACGTATTTCGACCCGGACCGTCAGTCGAACATAGACTACACAAATGTCAAGAAGGTTCTTGATGATGTTCTCCCCGGCTACGTCAAATCTGGAGGCACCTTCACCGGGCCTATTCGTAAGTACGGCAAGCACGTGTTCAACCACAATACGACGTTCTGCTGCGTCAAGCAGCCGCCTGGCGGTCAGAAGGGTGCCTACTACGCCATCCATCACATGCGGGTGATCGTACGGGACCATCATCAACTTCTGCTACCGAGTAGACTCAAAGATTAGGCCGCGAGCGTGTCGGCAATCCAGGACGCGGACATCAGACAAGAATTCTTTCGCATCCAGTCGGAGTTTGCGGAAATCATCCATCAAGATCTCCTTCGTACCTCGGGGCAGTTCTACCTCAGAAATCAACCGTCCAACAGTGACATCGACACAATGCTACAAATGCAGGCTGACAACGCCCGTTCTTTCATGACTCCCACGATAGACGGCGGCTTCATCCACGCTTCGGTCCCTTGAGTCGAGTCGAAAGCAGTGATGCTGTGTCTAGTTTTGAAACATCGATTGGCTCATGTTGTAATTAAACTTTAATGAACTTGTAGTATGTCTCTTTGGTTTCGAGAGTCGTTCAACTTAGATGTAATCGATGCTATTAATGTCTTGCTTTTCTCTTCCGATCGTTCTGTTGCATACTTATATATTGCTTATGTATTGTCTGTGAATTGGTACTAACGTTTCGTTTGGCTAGTGCATAGCGATGCCGACGTATGTCGTGTACAAGGGTAAGGTTCCCGGAGTCTACGACGACTGGGAGGAGTGTCGGAGACAGGTTCACCGATTCAGCGGTAACAGTTACAAAGGGTACACCACTAGGGCCGAGGTCGAATCTAGATACGCCCGCTATCTAGCGGGAGAGGGGAGGGAGCGTTGGAGGAACCGGATGAAGACGAGTTTCATCATGATGATGCTCATCGTGATGACCGCAACTCTCTTTTATGTGATGGTAGTTTAGATGATCGATATCGACTTGTAATGTGAAGACAAACTCGCTACTCGCGGTCTCGAGACTTGTAATATAATGTTCTATCTTTGTTCGATCTTTTCAATTCGGAGACTAATATGATGAATTGTATTCGGAGACTAATATGATGAATTGTATTCAAAGACTAATATTCTATTGTATTCGATGAATCTGTTGTTGATGTGTGCTGTCTATATTTTGTCAAATTATACATTTTGTAACCTGTGCAAAAAACAGAAAATAAAAAATAAAAAAAACTAATATTCATACTAATGGCGCATCACATGACAGTGCGCCATTAGTATGACAAAGCATACTAATGGCGCATCACTGAAGAGTGCGCCATTAGTATGCCAAGGTTACTAATGGTGCATCTTGCTGTCGTGCGCCATTAGTATGCCGGAGCACCTGGGTATACATGGCCCCTGGGAGGCATACTAATGGCGCACTTCTGTATACACTAATGGCGCATCAGTGGTGCGCCATTAGTATATCAGATACTAATGGCGCACCAGGGGGTGCGTCATTAGTAAAATATACTAATGGCGTGGTACTAATGGCGCACCGCTAATACGCCATTAATGGCCAAATTAGGTGCGCCATTAGTAGGCCTTTTCCTAGTAGTGTATGGCAGGATTTAGAGCGGCGCCACTGACGTCGGCGCTTGGGTTGCTTCTTGGAGGGGTCATCCTCCTCTTTTTCATCGCCATCCCCTGCTTTGGGGGTGTCCACCATGTATATGTCATATGACGAGGTGGCCTTCCAGTGCCCTATGGGTGCTGGTTCTTGGTCGTCTCCCGCATCGGCGTCCATACCGTCGATGTCTTCGGAGTCTAAGTTGAGCATGTCGGTTAGATCGTCGACAGTGGCTACAAAGTGGGTGATGGGTGGGCTTCGAATTTCCTCGTCGTCCGCATCCCAACCCTGCTGACCATAGTCCGGCCAGGGCTCTCTTGACAAAGAGAGAGACTTTAGTGAATCCAGGATATCGCCAAAGGGCGAGTGCTGAAAGAAGTCCGAGGCGGTGAACTCCATGATCGGAGCCCAATCGGGTTCGATCAGGAGAGGTGCAGAATATTCGGAGTCCGGAACGGAGTCCGGCACCTTGGAGTCACGGGCCTTGCAAAGGACTGGGCTGGTATTCGGCTCTATCGTCGTAGAAATTGCGGCTTCCGGGGCGGCGTCCAACCGTCCGTCCCTGACTAGCGCAGTCGGCTCCGAGCTAATGGTCGGAGCGGACACCTGAGCGGCACTCTGGGCGCTGTCCGGCGGCAGAGCTCGATCATGCCCATCGAGACAGTGCGGCTGGCTCGGCCGTGGCTCGAATCCATCGAAGATCAAGTCCCCGCGGATGTCGGCCGTGTAGTTTAGGCTTCCAAACACGACCTGATGGCCAGGGGCGTAGCTTCCGATCTGCTCCAGATGGCCAAGCGAGTTGGCCCGCATTGTGAAGCCGCCGAATATGAAGATCTGTCCGGGGAGAAAAGTCTCACCCTGGACCACGTCGTGGTTGACGATTGAAGAAGCCATCGGGCCTAAAGGTGATGACACAGAGGAACTCTCAATGAAAGCACCAATGTCGGTGTCAAAACCGGCGGATCTCGGGTAGGGGGTCCCGAACTGTGCGTCTAGGCGGATGGTAACAGGAGACAAGGGACACGATGTTTTTACCCAGGTTCGGGCCCTCTCGGTGGAGGTAAAACCCTACTCCTGCTTGATTAATATTGATGATATGGGTAGTACAAGAGTTGATCTACCACGAGATCAGAGAGGCTAAACCCTAGAATCTAGCCTATGGTATGATTGTTGTTTTTCCTACGGACTAAAACTCTCCGGTTTATATAGACACAGGAGAGGCCAAGGGTTACATAGAGTTGGTTACAATGGGAGGAGATCTTCATATCGTATCGCCAAGCTTGCCTTCTGCGCCAAGGAAAGTCCCTATCCGGACACGGGACGAAGTCTTCAATCTTGTACCTTCATAGTCCGGGAGTCCGGCCAAAGGTGATAGTCCAGCCATCCGGACACCCCCTAATCCATGACTCCCTCACTCCTCGTGGACCTAAGCTGGGTCGCCTCCGCCGTCCCCTTCGTCGGTGCGGGGGAAGCCGGGAGGACTACGAGGCCCATTGACCATCAGAACCTCCGCCGCTGGCTCACTGTTGTCGCACTCGGATGCAGTCTCTACGGAGCCAGTCGACACATCGAACAGGCCGTAGAGAGATTCGTCAGGCTCAATCGCCGCGACTTGGGTGGTGGCCGATTGGCGAGCCACTGCGTGTCTCAGCCATCGCTGAAGCCTCGACCGACCAGAGCGCTTGCGCTGGCGGGAGACAGGGAGGGAGGACGACGCAGGGGTCGACCGATATGGGGCCCATGGTTGCCGCAGCAGGACGCCGCGGACACATGCACGAAAGTGTGTCGCCCCACGGACTGGGATCGCGTCGATGTCGAGTGGAGCCTCCTGGAGCCAGGCGGAGTCGTTGGTGATGAACGTGAGAGCGCCGAGACGGACCTCGCGGCCCTCTACTAAAACTCCGCCAGAAACCATGGTGAAGGCGATCGGAACAATTGCAACTTCTCCAATAAGTCGCTAAGACACCTGCCCCATGGTGGGCGCCAACTGTCGTGGTCCTAAGCCTGACAGTAGAATAGGGAGTAGGTATGGAGAGGCAAGATCCTATCTATGGAGTAGTTGTATACGCAAGGTTGTTACGAGTTCAGGCCCTTCTCGGAGGAAGTAACAGCCCTACGTCTCGGAGCCCGGAGGCGGTCGACTGGATTATATGCATATGAGTTACAGAGGTGCGAACCCTTCTGCCTGTGGAGGGGGGTGGCTTATATAGAGTACGCCAGGACCCCAGCCAACCCACGTAGCGGAGGGTTCGATGTACATAAAGGTCTGGCGTTACTGGCAACGCCTTACATAAAGTGCTATCATGGCTATAAAGACTACCTAATAACAGACTGTTTCTGTGCAGCGTGACTCTAGATCTCCTGTCGGTCGAGTGTCTTCGAGTCCGTCGAGTGGAATCCTTCCAGGTCGACTGAAAGACGGTTTCTTCTAGAGATGTCCTTGGGGAGGGTACCTTGGACAGGTCCATGACCCTACCCTAGGTACATGGCTTCATCAGGGGCTATGGCGGTGGCGGCACTGGGAGATGAGGTGGCGGCGCCGGCGCTCAGAGTGGAGGCGGCAAGGGAATCGGCGTTGGGCTGGGCGATGAGGCGACGATGGCGGCGCGAGCGCGAGGGAGAAAATAGAAACGAGAGAGAGGGTGGGGAGGGAGTCGCTCGCTCGTTTTAGGTTTTCACCGTCCCGGTCCCGGTGAATACTTTGGCTACTACAACCAGAGAAAATCCACACGATTTTGCTCACGCCCCGTCAAAAATGGCCCGCCAGTCATGCACATAGAAGTGAAACACATATGTAAAGAAGGATGGATGGCTCAAACTATGACAGCGCTGTGAAATTACAGCCTGGGACCAAAAGGTCCAGACGAACCCATTGGTCCCGGTTCGTCCCACCAAGCGGGACCAAAAGGTCCAGACGAACCGGGACCAATGGCCCACGTGGCCCGGCCGGTCACCAGGGCTCACGAACCGGTTCCAGTGCCCTCATTTGTCCCGATTCTGAACTGAACCGGGACTAATGGGCCGGCTCTGTCTGGACCATTGCCCCCTTTTCTATTAGTGGATAGATCGTGCGAACGAGAAGGAGCAGCGAACGCAAATGCCCCAGGATGGCGGGTAGCATAGTGTCCTTTATATGTTCCATTTCATTCGCCGGTTTAGGATATGCTCTGTGGCCGGAACGTGTGGTCTCATTTGTGGTAGCTTTTACGGACGCCACAACACACACACAGACTCGAACCAGATGCACTCTTTCTTTCAGTTGGACTTGCCTAGTGGACCAATGGCACGCTACTGTGTTCGTGCAACCATCACATCATATTGATTTAATTGTGTTCCCCACAAAATGATGTTGATCGAGTTGCTCAAAAAAGAAGGATCTAATGTGATCTATCTTGCGCATGTAAAGCATATATAATTCTGTTCCGAATAGTGGTCAATTCAAGTTAGAGCATGAATAGGCACGTTTAACACTACCACGAACAAAGTTTTCCCAGTCATGATTTAAGAAGATTGAACTAGAAATGTCAATGACATGACATTTCCATATATTGTATCGAAAGTTTAAATTGTTTCGACAATATCGTGTTCCGGTGTGCCGGCTACAAAAAAGACTTGGGTGAAAGCTATACTTCCTCGCACACCACTGTTCAGAACTAATAAAGCGCCCAAACTAAAAATGATAACTTCAATGTATATAACTGTACTACTAATGAAGGAGGTGGGTGACAAGGTTGATGTCGCATGGGATCAAGCGACAGTGGAGTTGCATGCCCTTTACATGAAAGGCGCACGTGCGAACACGTCGCCCCAGCCATGACCACGGGACGCATGCATGCAAATGGCCTCAGGTTTAATTCATGCATTAACCAATCGATGTGTACGTGTTTATTTATACTCCTTTGATCTTTTACGTACAAGCGCGTACAGGCATGTATGTACATACGTACACATGAGTATGATACTTAAACGTGCATTTTTTCCGAAACTGAGACAAAATTTTTGCCTCATTCACTACCGGAATCGGCCCCTATCCCGACGGCCCTGGCCGTCCGTATAGCCTTGATTCCCGTCGGGACATGCCTATGCCTACGGCCCCCGTCTTTATAGGACCGTCGGCAACATATGCATCGGCGTACCCCCGGAGGCCGTCGGCATAGAAAGGCTGTCGGCATAGATGCTATCCCGACGGTGTCCATACATCTATGCCGACGGCTCGAGCCGTTGGCATAGTCCCTAGCCTAACGGTGGTTGCCGGCGGCGCCGTCAAATACTGCCCAATCAAGAGTCGCCACGTGGCAGGCCTATGCCGACGGCCTAGCCGTCGGCATAGGTCTGTCACGTGGGGCCAGGTGGGCACCTGAGGCAGGGCTATGCCCACGGCTAGGCCTTCGCCGTAGGCATAGCCCTGCCCTAGGAGTTCCCGGTAGACGCCATGTGGCACCTATGCCGACGGCCTAGCCGTCGGCGTAGTTTAAAACTATGCAGGTGCCACGTGGCGGCTACTGGGACCTCAGGCTGGCATAGTTTCAGTCTGTTTTTTTTCATTTTTTTGTTTCTTTTCAGCTCAATTCATTTCAATATATACAACATATATAAGAATCATATAACAATATATGTATCACACAACAATAAGGAGCAGCATCACACAACAATATATGCATCATCACACAAGATAAGAAACATCACAAAGCATAAGCATATAAGAATCTGACAAACAACAATAAGTAACATCACAAGCATATAAGTATCGCAGAGGTCGAGCACAAGTCACCCAAGACTGCCACAAGCCACCCAAAGGCCCCTATGCGCCAGGAGGTCGAGCACCGCGGAGGTCGTCACCGCCAAGTCCGCCGAAGCCCTGGTCGTCACTGCTAGCGGTAGCACTACCGCCACCTCCACTGCCTCCGCCTCCGCCTCCATGGATCGAAGTGATCGGGCTCCGTGACTCGGGAGTGCTGCGAAGACCACCACCAACGGTAGATCCACCAGTTCCCTGGATGTTGAAAAGACATGTTAACGAGATATATGACTATGTTGAATAAACGATATGCTTTGGGTGAATAGATTGGGGATGAACTAACCGGCGAGAGGCCAGCGTTCTGTGCCAGAAACTCCTCAAAGGTAAGCAGCGTTGGTTGTGGTGGAGGAGATGATGCTGGTTGCAATTGAGGAACCATGCCAGCCGCCATTTCCTGAAAAGCATGCTGCATCATGCGATTGTTCGGCTCATGGAATGCAAAAAGGTGCTGGTGCCATGCCATGGTCTCCTGGCATGTGTACTCCATGTAGGCCTACAGTATGACATGATGGTACTCATAAAACTACTCAATGCGGAAAATAAAGTGAGAAATGAAGATAAGAGGGAAAATACTTACAGATTGCTGCTCCTGAAAGAGGGACTGTGACTGCGCACTGGTCATGGGCATGCTCCTGCGCTGGCTCAGGCTCGGGTCTACAGCTCGAAGCTGTGTGTAGGAGATAGAAGGAGTGATCACAGCATCCAGAACCGCCTCCCGACCGTGCTCCTTCGGCCCCATGCCCACCACCACCCTCTCGTCCAGATCCGCCGCAATGGGGTCAGGTGTGCCAGGATGTAAACTCAGATACCCATCGCAGTAGGCCTTCTTCCTGTGCACGGTCTTCTTGCCGTAGTACTTGGGATCGCCAGGCTTGGAGTCCTTCCGCGTATGGGCGATCTCCCACGCCTCCATGTGTGAGAGTGGCCGCTTCAGTTTCTCCTCCTGAACCACCAAACAGAGGTTAGTCATACATAATAAAGTGAGGGTAAATAGAAGAAGAAAAATGTTTAATGAGGTTAGTCATACATTAAGTGTCTTGGGCAGAAAGTGGTTTCGGTTTCCCTGAGCATGTACTCCCTCCTTCCCTTGGTTAGCCTTGTTTTTTATGCTCACAGCTGCTCAAGCTCCATCCGTATCACACCGAAGATCCACATATGCCACCTAGGACTCGTCTTTTCCATAACACCTACATAATGAAAGCATAATGGCATGTCAACATGAAACAGTGAAATGTACCACAAACATCGGAATGAAAAATCTTTTATACTTACCGCCAAGTACTCGTGCCTCTCCAAGGTAATGCCCATCCTCTGTGCTTCTTCCTTGGTCATCTTCACACCAAGAGCGTCGTGATAGTATGTCAAGATGGCCAGCCAGCACACGTCGTACTAGAGCTGGCGGGCCTTCTTCTTGGCTTGGCGCAACATGATCTGGTCGTCTCTGTCCTTGTGCTCCGGAAGAACTCGATAGAATTTCTATAGTCATGCATGAAACAAGAATGGAAGAAGCCATGAGTTATATCATTCATGAAACTGGACTTGTGCTTCTGAAGAGAACTCACCCAGAAAGTAGTGATCACGGCCTTGGCACGGGTCTCATGGTCTGCGTGGAGGGCCGCTTACCAGTGGTTCCAGCTCATAGCCAAAACTCGATGGTCCGGGTGCCTGACTGGATCCGGACAGTACAGCCTCGGCCAGTGTAACTTCAGCAAGACAGTGATGAGGCTGTTGGGAATACGGGCCCCTTTAGGATATATCCAGTTGCTGCAAAGGAGTGAAATATTATCATGTGACAAGCAAAATAAATAACTACCGGAATGAGCATGTGACAAGCAAAAGAATGAACTTATTATAAAGTGGCACTTACTCTTTCCCCGTGGGCTCAATGAGCCACTTCTGCTCCTCAGTAGCAGCAATCTGCTTTGGTAGCTTTGTGTTACCACACAGCTATCCCTTGTTGCCAACCCCCTCCCCGCCACCACAATCATGCCTGCCACCACAATCATCCCCGCCACCACCCTCCTCCTCGCATGCCTCCTCCTCATCACCTGCCTCCTCCTCCTCCTCGTCCTCCTCCCCAACCTCCTCCTCGGCCCCATCTCGAACCTCCTCCTACTCTTCTGCCTCCTCCACCTCGTTAGAGGGGACCTCACTAGAGGAGGGCCTCGAAGACAACACCCCTAAGTCGGTGAGGTTGCGCTCTTTCTGGCTGCGACCCCCTGTAGTGCCTCTCTCCCCACCCCCTCGCCATATAGGGGCTCTCCCCTACCCCCTCCTCCTCTAGGGGCACCTCTCCCTCGACCTCCCTGTGAGGAGTCATCGTCAAGTAGTCGCGGGGGAGGATTACGTGCTCGACCACTCCGGCTAGGTAGGATGACGACCTTGCATAGGGAACCCACACCGTCGGCCTTCCCCTTGCCCATGTTCACGAACCTACATTGAAAAGAGAATAAACAATTAGTACATTAATAAAATGAAGGAAAATGCATAGTAATAAGGAATAATAAACACATTAATAAAAAACCATAAAAAGGCATATTCCTAAACTATAGAAAAAAAGACATCAAACATAGATTTGCTAGAACCCATACGAATCTTCATTGTTGTAACCTCTTTCTCAGTCGGTCTCATCATCACTATCAATCATATCATCTTCGTTGTCTGACAGAGGTGGAGGCTCTTCCTCGTCGTCAGCGTCTTTGTTTAACTTTTCTAGCATAAGTATGCCATTTTCATTGACAATGGCCTCACCATCATTCCGTGCATCGTCGTTGTTTGGATCCACATCATCATCACCCCATGGTCTAGCGTCATCATTTCTGACCACATCATCATCAGGTTTCTCTTGATAGAACACCCCCTCGTATGTCATGGGGCTAATGTTGTAGTAATCGTCTTCGTTCGGGTCCGGTAGCTTACCATGTCACTAAAAGAAGAAAAGCGGTGTTAGACCGGGACTAAGTGAACATAGAACATGATGCTGTGGAAGACATAAAGGAATGGTGTAGTGGTATTACCTCATCCACACTTCCTCAACTTCCTTGATGTTGTGCAAGATATAGAACATGATGTCCTCTCACTCTTGTCGTGGCATGTTATAAGATTTCGAGGCCCCGACCCTCCCACCTTGCACGTTGAATAGATGGAGCATGGGTTGATACTTGGGCTCTTCTATGATTTCGAGGCACCTTGTTATGCACATGGGGAACGTGGTCTGAATAGTACGATTTCCTGAGGTCTGACACTTCCTCTAGGATAACTGCCTCAGCTATGGAAGCTTCAATTTTAGCTTTGTTTCCACATTTCTGTCAGAGATGCTTGTTCTATCTCTCAGGGTCGTAATGCCAGCGGTTCCGCACAGCCCCCCCTCCCCCAACAATACCTCGTTCGCGAGGTGCAGAATGAGATGTGTCATCGGAGTAAAGAAGCCTAGCGGAAAGATCTTCTCTAGCTTGACTATCAACTCAGGTGCCTTCTTCTGCAATTTTTCAATCATGTCTTTACTTACTTCTTTAGCGCAGAGCGTGCGGAAGAAATGGCTTAGCTCGGCAATCACTCGCCAGACATGCTCGGGGACATAGCCTCGAACCATCACCGGCATTATCCGCTCAATCCATACATGATAGTCATGACTCTTCAGGCCAGTCACTTTTCCCGTTGAAAGATTGACTCCCTTACTTATATTCGATGTGTAACCATCGGTGAACTTCAAAATGTGTTTCAACTAGATAAGTACTTCCTTTTTTTCTGGCGGTTTAAGGACAAAGTCAGCATCTGGCTTGAACCAGTTTTTTCGACCGCCTGTGGGAGGCTTCATGTTTAGACGTGGTCTATCACAAATTCTCTGTTGACCGGCTCTAGCTTTAACGTTATCCTTCATCTTATCAGGAATGTAGAAGATCGTGCGGAAAAGGGACTCTGCGACATTCTTTTCAGTGTGCATCACATCGATGTTGTAAGGAAGTTGAGGTCCTTGAAATAAGGGAAGCTGCGAGAAGGGGGTAATGCGAGTCCAGTTGTGCGTCTCACCATACACCTCGAAGCCTTTGGCTTTGGCTTTGCCTTTGACTTTAGGCTTGAGAGCTTTCATCTAAGCAAGAACATCTGCCCCCGAAAATGTTGGAATCTCGGTTACTTCATGAACAACCCGACCTTTCGTGAAATTCTTCTTGACTTCCTGGTCTGGATGGTCTAGAGGGAGGAACTGTCGATGCAGGTCAAATGTACATACTTGCCACCCTTACTCAGCCAAATCATTCGCAAAGCCTGCATGCACACTGGGCATGGCATCTTCCCACTAGTACGCCATCCGCAGAATAGAGCATAGCCGGGAAAGTCACGCATGCAATAGTGCAACCAAACTTTCATCAAGAAATTTCTCTGCAGATCCCGGTCGTATGTCAATCTCGGAAAGTACCAAGAATGGTGCAAATCATCCACCAACGGCTGCATAAACACACCCAATTGCTTCCCCAGGTATTCAGGCCCTGGAATGATGAGTGACAAGAACATGGTCTTGCGTTGCATTAGGGCACCGGGAGGGAGATTGAACGGAATTACAAACACGGGCCAACAGTTGTATGGATTGGACGACATACCATATGGATTGAACCCATCACCTGATATGGCTATTATGACATTCCCAGCCTCGGCTGCTTCCTCGGGGTATTCTTCATCGAACGACTTTCATGCTTCGCCTTTCGATGGATGTACGATTTTATTTGGATTGTACCTTATACCTTCCTTGTGCCACTTCATCATTTTGGGAGACTCCTTCGTGATGAACAGGTGTTGCAGTCTTTCTATGAACTTGAGATACCGAAGAACCTTAGCGGGGATGGCTAGCTACCTTTTCTCACCATCCTCGCCGACCACATAAGGTACCGAGATGAACCGCACTCCCAACAGTACTTGTCATCCGCATACTCGTGCCTAAACAAAAGGCAATTGTTCGGACAAACATCTATTTTCTAATAATCCATAGAGAGTGCCTTCATGATTTTCTTTGTAGCATACATGCTTTTCGGTTGCATATGGGGAAATGAGTTGTCCATGAATATCAATCAAGTCAAGAAACTCAGAAAGATTGTTAGGATAAAGAAATTAGTGACAAGAAACAACAAAGATCTTTGTGTGCACAATGAAGAATACATCAGTTCACTACAAGATGGTACTAACTATTATAACTTGCATTTTTTTATTCCTTTGCCCCATTTCCAATATAGAGAAGATATTTATGCACATCCTTGTTTTTAGGCCTTTCCAAAGCATTTCACTTATGATTACCTCTCAAACCACCTCTATGGTCAGGAGGCGAGGAAGGTATTCATACAACACACATGGTTCAATATTGAAGTGGTCTTGAAGAGGACGAAGGATGGACGGTCAATCATCCACATGCACTCACTACTAGAATCTGCAAATAGCCCTAGGGCCTAATACTCTGAGCAAAAGGGCAAAAACACTAGGGAAACCATTTCCCCTAGTGTATACCCTAGGGAAATTGCCCTAGGGCTTCAGTGGTGGGGGAATCTCGGTTTCCCTTGGGTGTCCAAGGTATACCCTAGGTAACATCCACTTTCCCTTGGGTTTCGAACTCTAGGGAAACTAGCGACAGGAGGCCAGCCCCACTGACGTGTAAAGTAGGTTTCCTTTGGGTTCACTTTGTTCCCCAGGGAAATCTTCTATAAGGGCAGTGAACGTTAACCCATACAACCCCTTGAGTTTAGGAACCCTAGGGAATCATTACTTATAAATAGTATGGTAAAAACACACACTTTCGTTGTATTTGCACAAATGAATAATGTTTGTACATAATCACTCCAGAAAGTTGAAGACACAAAAGCGATGCGTGCGCACATACACACACATATATATTAACCCTCATAATTTTACATGACAACAACCAGGAGGTTACAAAAGTACCCTACACTTCACAAAGTGTCATCTAACTAGGATTGTCACACACTATGAATCATGTAAGTCACTGATCCAAGAGATCACAACCATCAGCATGTGCATGGCCAAGACGAGAAGTGTCAGGTTGCACTTAATTAAGTATGCATATCCTAGTAACAAGCATTGGCTTCCAATTAATCAACGCAAAAAGTTTATGCCACTTCCTTGACCACCGCAACAGACATCTCAAAAAGGAGGTAGTTCGTCACCAGGCAGAGAGAAATTTCTAGTTTGCGTCAAACAAGCCAGCAAACGTTCCATCTTCTGCTCCACGCGATGTATTATTCATATTTTCAGCACCATTAGTTGATTCACCTATGGAGGGCTGCAGAAATGTCTTTTTAAGAATCTTGAAATATCAAATTATAAATAATGACTACAAAAATCCTTAGTTGATTCAACAGCAAGATAGATGTTAAACTATGTAGCGATGATGGGTGTGCATTGTTATATATAATTTTGCATCACAAAGTTTGCCATCAAACAACACAATGCTCATAATGAATGGAAAGATTTACCCTATGTATCAATTGAACCATGGCTAAGAAAACCCTTTTGTGTGTATTTTTTCTTACAATGTACTTAACATATTTTAATAAAGATGGTAAGCAACACATCACTGAAATGTCCTGGACTGCTCTAGCTTAATGTACATTGATAGAAAAGGCTCAAGCTACTACAAATACCACAAATGCCTCCTCCTTTTCAATTAAGGACCTAGAGAAGAGCACATAGCAGAGGTAGTACCATAGCTTCAAGGCTGTTGTGTGATTAGTTCTAACATATTGTGTGGGCAAAATAGCTTCAACACAATAGCAATAAAAAACGGATACACATTTGCTGCTATAGTGCAACCTATTCCTTTTCTTTTCTTATTTGGCCGATTTGGTGTTATTGCCTTTGAAAGAAATATGTACATACCATTTCCGGAGAAAAGATCGGAGACGAAGAGGTTAGTTGAAAAAGTTGGAGGTGGAGGTATAACAATACATGGAATCTCAGGCCCTTGAATTCCTTGAAGGGATGCGATGGTCTGAAATTTTTGATACAAATTAGAAAGCTATATCAAATGGCTTTATACACCATAAGAAACTTATGCAGACCACCAAGGCTACTCTCCGCTGTAGTCTGGACAGAATTGTTAGCACACCATTTGGCTTTCTCACATTTTTTTTCTCAATGTATGTAATTCTAACCAGTGCCTAGCACAAGAAAATAGATATAAGTTAAACACACCCCAAGGTATCTCATAGTGTAATATGTCAAACACCTCAAGGTGTGCCAAACAGTAATGTGTGGATTAAATGATAACTCACGTGTCCCCATCAGATCTAATCAATGGACGTTCAGACTCATTTGCAATAGGCGGTGGAAGTTCTGCAGAACCTCTAAGAATTTGGGGGGTGGAAGCCACTCGCCATCCTGTAAAATTGAATTCAGATGCATTAGTAAGGTCCACAAAAAACACACAACTAAAATTACACATTTCTTAGTTGGCATAAGTATAGCAGCAGAGTATATGTGCATAAAGTCATAAAATAACTAGAGATAAATATAACCACGAGAGATACAATTGTAAGTTCAGCACAAAGGGAAACAACCAGAAAATCATCAATGTCCAGATTTAAAAATACATGGAGGAAAAATGTCACCTCAGACAGAAGAAAACTATTAGAAATCATCAATTGCTTCATGAGATAATTGCAAGTCCACTCCATCTTCTGATTCTGTATTAGACAAGGTTAAAGCAAAAGTTTTCCACAGAATTATGTCAAGCACATTTCAGATCAAAGTACACTGCACATGCTCGCAAGTTAGCCTATTTTTAGATCTACCAGTAGGTTCACTTCCCTTAATTAACTAATGAAATCTGATTAGAAAGGTGATGGAACATGGCCATGTGAGCTCACCTAATTAAGCCTTGGTTCTGATTTCTGAAGTTGAAGCACACGTCTACGGCTGCGGCAGGTTGGTCTCGGTCGTGGGCGGCAGGGTAGGATGCACCGAGGGCGGCAGGCTAGCTAGGATCCGTCGAGGGCGGCAGGGCCGGGCGAGGATCGCAGCGGCGGAGACCTCCGGTGCGTCCGAAGCTACCGAGGGAGGCCGGTTGGCCAAGGCCCACGCCGCCGCCGCCGCTGCCGGCTGCCTCTACAGCGGCAGCTGCGGGAGCCCAAGTCTGCAGCGGCGGCGGCCACCGCCGCCTACAATGGCGATGGCTTGAGGAGGGCGCGGGCGGGACGGCGATGGATGAGCTGCGCCGCCGTGGTTTTTGTGTTAATTTGGCGGCGCTCTCGGCACTGGGGTGGGATTTGGGAGGAAGCTCGTGCGTCTACAGGGGAGGGATTTGGGGGAAAACTGCCTTCGCGCATGTACAGGGGAAACTTTGGCGCGTGTACAACCAATTATGCGCGCGCTCGCCTAAAAAACTGGCGGGCTGGATACGCGCGTGATACAACCAATTCTGCGCGCGCGTGTACAGCCAATTTGAGATAGGGCAGTGATCTGCGCCGGCGCACCGGCCCAACGTCTCGGCCGGTCGCGCGCGGGCCGTCAGATCAAATCGCGGAGACCGTCAGATCTAGGTAAAAAAACGATTCGCTCAGCTCCCTTCTTCCTCTCGCAGAAACGTTGTCTACTCCCCCCCCGAGCGCCGCCGAGACCACGCCATACCGCGCGAGAAAACGGACGAGCTTGAAGCACCACGGCGGCGTTCCCTCTTCGCCGGTGGGCGCCCTCGCCGGCCTTCTGCGTTTGCCCAAGAACAGCGGTCGCCATGGATGCAGCTCCGCCGCCCGCGCTCGTCGGAGATCCGCGCTCGCCATGGATGTAGCTCCTCTGGCCGCGCTCGCCATGGATGCAGCTCCGCTGGCCGCGCTCGCCATGGATGCAGCTTCGCCGTCCGCGCTCGCCATGGATGGATACCTCCTGCGCACGCCATGGATGCAGCTCCGCCTCGCTGACGATTGACTGGTTCCAGCAAATATAATTGGCCGTTGTAGCATTTTTTGTTGTTGGTCGTAGAAAAATGGAGACATGGTTGCAACAAAAAACAATGGGTTGTAGCGAACATTTGCATTCTAAAAAATTAAACGGATGTAACAAAGCCCGTTGCCGGACGTAGCAAATACCTATGACAGTTGTAACAAAAAGCCATCGTCGTCGTCGTCGCGGGTCGCAGCTCGGCCATGATGGATGTAGCAAAACATTATGCCGGTTGTAGCAAAAAACGATGCTAGTTGTAGCAAAATCCTGCTATGGTTGCAGCAAAACATCGTTGTCGTCGTCGCGAGGTCCGAGCTCCGCCTGATGGATGTAGCAAAAAGCTTCGCCGGTAGTAGCAAAATTCAACTATGGTTGCAACTTCCCCTTGTTGTGCAGTGCCATTGAAGCTTTCTATGTCTATGGTTGAAACTTTTTTGAATGGCCGTTGAAGCTTTTTTAGGTGACGGTTGCAACACTTCTATACGCGGTGGATCCGGGCATGGCGGGCAGGCAGTTATGGCGGGCGGCGAGGGAGCGCCCTGGCCGTCGGCGATGGAGCTTGTGGTGGCCCAGTCGCTGCCCGGGAGGAGGAGGAGGGGAGGGGATGTGCACCCTTGAAGGCTGTAGGTTGAGGATGGATCTGGCCATCGCAGCAGGCAGCCATGACGGCCGACGAGGGAGCGCCTGGCCGCCGACGATGGAGTTCGTGAAGGCCCAGTCGCAGCTCGGGGGAGGAGAGGTGCGCGCACGTAGGCTGAAGGTAGGGGATGGAGGCGCGTAAGGAAGGAGGCGGGGATGCGCGAGCGCGTTTGCCAGCGTGGCGTGTGAACCGGCGGAACGGTTCGGCCGGTGCGCCGTTTCTAAACACTTCCCTTTGAGATAGCCTCTTTTTTCTTTCGTACAGACGCAAGAATTTGAGCTAGCCTCTGCAAAAGAATATACTCCCCTGTACACGCGTATATTTTTGGGACTGTACACGCGTATATTATATGTACAGTAGTAAGTACTCGCTACTATACTTATTATATTTTCCCATCAAGTGTGCACAAAATAGATTTTATCAAATTACATTTCCAAAAAAGTGATCAATCAACCTATGGTTTTCTTATAGAATTACATTTCCACATGTATATTTTCCCCTATAGAATTAAATTTATATATCTTTGGTGGGTATATTTAAAATATAACTATTAGGTATAAAATATATATTGAAAATCAAGTGTGTGCAAATCTCCCTAGAGTTAACACTACAAACCCTACGAATATTTCACGGTGTTAACGAGAGAGCCATGGCACCGTTAGCGGTGTGTGTTAGGTCCCTAGGGTTTCATTTCTTCACCCTAGGCATAGCCCTTTCCTAAGGGTTTTCATGAGTAACCCTAGGGAACATTGCCAACGTGGCATTGGATTGGTCCCACCCAGAGAATACCCCTTGGGTCTGGCATCAAACCCTAAGGAAAGAATACTACCCCATGGGTTGTCAGTTCTTACCCTAGGATACTTTGTGTCCCTAGGGTGTCCAATTTGGCTCTAGGGAATAATTTCAGCCCTAGGGCTATCTGCAGATTCTAGTAGTGACTGGCCTAAAGTTGCAAAGACCTTCAACATGAACGAAGGATCAATATTCGCCTTTCGCTTCAGCAATTTTCCAAATGAGATGCATCTGTCTATGTACCGTCTATGATGCTAATTTCGAAAGGTTCTACATGTTGCATGTGAAACTTGGCGCTAGTGCAGTTGTGTAATAGGGTAGCTGAGTGCTGAAGCTATGTCATGTTGTACTCTGATATATTTCAGTTATGAAATCATGCTTCCTTAATATGGAAATGAAATATATTATGTGCTTAATATGAATGTCAATTAGATTAATAAATGAATTATTAATAATAGTGCAATTAGCCTGCTAAAGGCGAATTAGCCTGCTAATTGGGTTTTGTTATTGCAAACGGTTATTGAGAAAATACCGTGGGCGATGACCTCAAGAAACGCACACAGTTTCTAGGAATAAACCCTGTTGGATCAATGAACAATCACACACGACCTTCTCTTGAAAACTGTTTGCGTTAGGCCACCTTGCGCAAATGTTTACCACATAAAAATTGTGTGTGATGGACAACCTTTGCCACACAGTTTCTTCTACGGACCGTGTGTGATGCATTCAATAACGCAAACGATAAAATTGTTAATATCATGTGCAATAGCAACGCTATCACAAACGATTTAACGGGATAAATTGTGTGTGATGTACCTGTGAACGGAAACGTTTTCCTTGGAGCGACTGTGAGGGATGTACATACGAACGGGAACGTTTAATGGGGACTTACTGTGTGGGATGTACTTGCGACCGGAAACAATTTCGCCTATATAATTGTATTTTTTTAGCTCTACTGTAGGTATTTCTGTATTTGAGCGCTCGCCGGTCGCACACGACTTCATTTTGCCGAGTGTGTGTGCCAGGAGGGCATATTCCCGACGGTTTCTGGGTCGTGTGGGAAGGACCCCCCTATCGCCGTCACTCACTAAGCGACGGTTCCAAATGCATCGCGGAAAGGGGTTAAAAACCGTTTGTATAGCACCGACGCGTACTAGTGAATCCGACTGTTCATAGTATTCAATGCTCTCTATATATGAAAGTTTTTATTATATCTCGCTTGGATGTCTATCATATTAGGACTAAATTCATAACCCAAGCAAAATACCATGCTTCTTTAAAGACTCTCAAAATAATACTCCCTCCATTCCTTTATCTAAGGTGTATTATTTTCAGCACGTTAACCAAGGCACAGAATTATGGACTACTTAGGACGAAATTATGGACTACTTAGTATAAGTGAAGCAAGAGAGCTCAACTATTTCTATAAAATAAATCCACTGACGTGCTCTAGAGCAAAATTTCCTAGTATAAGTGAAGCAAGATATAAGTGAAGCACTAGAGCAAAATTTCCTAGATCAAAAGATATAAGTGAAGCACATAGAGTATTCTAATAAATCACGATTCAAGTGTGTCCCTCTCAAAAGGTGTATACAGCAAGGATGATTGTGGCAAACTAAAAAGCAAAGACTCATATCATACAAGACGCTCCAAGCAAAACGCATATCATGTGGTGAATAGAAATATAGCCTTAAGTAAAGTTACCGATAGACGAAGACGAAAGAGGGGATGCTTTCCCAGGGCATCCCGAAGATTAGGCTCTTGGTTGTCCTTGAATATTACCTTGGGGTGCCTTGGGCATCCCCAAGCTTTGGCTCTTGCCATTCCTTATTCCATAGTCCATCAAATCCTTACCCACAACTTGAAAACTTCACAACACAAAATTCAACAGAAAACTCGTGAGATCTGTTAGTAAAACAAAGCAAATAACCGCTCAAGGTACTGTTGTAATATCATTCTTGGTGTAATATCTACTGTATTACAACTTTTCCATGGTTCATACCCCCAATACTAGCCATAGATTCATCAAAATAAGCAAACAACACATAAAAATAGAATCTATCAAAAACAGAACAGTTTGTAGCAATCTGAAAACTTCGCATACTTCTGTAACTCTAAAAATTCTGAAATATTAGGCGACGTGCGGAATTTGAATATCAATTTTGTGTAAATATTTCAGAAGGATTTCAAGTTCCAGTGAATTATTGAAATTTCTGCACTGGGCGCAAAAGTTCCTATTTTTCAGCAAAATCAAATCAATGATCGTCGTAAGGCATCCCAAAGGTCTTACTTGGCTCAAACACTAACTAAAACACCAAAACACAATTACTACAGAAGTAATAATGTGTATTTTCACAAAAACAGAAAATAAAAATATTGGGTTGTCTCCCAACAAGCACTTTTCTTTAAAGCCTTTTAGCTAGGCGTGGTTAATTTAATGATGCTCACATGAAAGACAAGACTTGAAGCACAAAAGGAGCAACATATAGCATGTGAAAATCACATCTAAGTCTAACATACTTCCTATGCATAGGCATTTTATAGGAAAACAAATTAGCAAGACAAGCAAGATCTAGCATATGTAAGGAAGAAGAAAGAGCCAGTAGCAATCTCAACATAACGAGAGGTAATTTAGTAACATGAAAATTCCTACAGCCATATTTTCCTCTCTCGTAATAATTACATGTAGGATCATTATCAAATTCAACAATATATCTATCACATAAAATATTCTCTACATGATCCACATGCATGCAAAGTTGACACTCTTTCAAAATAGTGGGATTAACAGATAAAAAAGTCATTACTTCTCCAAACCCACTTTTATCAAAAAATTCATAAGATTGATCAATCTCCAAAGTAGTGGGATCAAAAGTTGACATTCTTTAAAACCCACTTTCAATATTGTTGCAAACATTATTATCAACCTTATATTAATCATGGGGCATAAATAAATTTTCAAGATTATAAGAAGAATCAACCCAATCATGATCATTGCAACAAGTAGTAGACATAGCAAAATTAGCATCCCCAAGCTTAGGGTTTTGCATATCATTAACACAATTGACATTAATAGAATTTATAATAACATCATTGAAATTATGCTATTGAATCAAGGAACTATCAAGTATGGGTGGAGTAGCAATATTCTCATGTTTAACATAAGGAACTATAGCAAATTCATCTCCATAAAAATTGGCATCATGGCCATAAGAATAGCAAGCATCATGTTCATAAAGGGAAGATATCTCAATCAAATCAATGGAATCATAATTATCTATAGATTCATGTATATCATTATTTTCTTCCAAAGCAAGAGTCATTCTCTCAATAAATTCTTTGAAATATGCATTGTGAGCATAGTTTTCATAGAAATATTTAAATATGTCCAAAATTTCAAATTTATAGAGAGTAATATCATACTTTTCAATCAAGAAGCAACTTCATAAGCACCCTTAAAAGCAACAAATTCTTCAATTTGTTCGATATCATAGTAACTATAAACACCCTTTTCATAAGAAGATAAGATTTCATTATCATTAAATTCACATAGGTAGGGAAGGTGTTTTTAGGGTTCTTAGAGCAACAACTAAAGTCACAAAGTTCACAAAGATTCCAAGCATAACAAAGCAAACAATTTATTTGATTCCATAAGAGTCTCCCTTTTCAGACAAATGGTGACACATGAAATGAGCATGCTCATCTAAAGATTTTACCTCAACTAAACTAGTTAGGGTTTCAGCATGAGCACATATGGATCTAAGATGATCCAAGTAGAAAACTTTAAGTGGAATCCAAAAACTTTGTTTTTGATTTTCAATAAACACACAATTATACCAAGCAAACGAGCAAACAATCCAAGTAAGACATACGGGCAAACGAAAAGACGAACGGAAGATGGGCGAATAAAAGGAAAATCTTTTTGTGTTTTTCTGAAAACGTTTTAGAAATGGGGGAGAGGAAAATATGAGGCGAATGGCAAATAATGTAATGCAAGAGATGAGAGTTTTATGATGGGTACTTGGTGTGTCTTGGTTTGGCGTAGATCTCCCCGGCAACGATGCCAAAAATTCTTCCTTGTACTTCTTGAGCTTGCATTGGTTTTTCCCTTGAAGAGGAAAGGGTGATGCAGCAAAGTAGAGATAAGTATTTCCCTCGGCATGAGAACCAAGGTATCAATCCAGTAGGAGACAACGCACAAATCACCAATACCTGCACAAACAATCAAACAACTTGCACCCAACGCGATAAAGGGGGTGTCAATCCCTTCACGGTTACTTGGAAAAGTGAGATCTGATAGAGATAAATAAACAAAAGGTAAAATATTTTTTGGTTTTTGGTTTATAGATTGGAAAGTAAAATATTGAAAAATAGTAGATCGGAAACTAATATGATGGAAAATAGACCAGGGGCCATAGGTTTCACTACAGGCTTCTCTCTTGAAATCAAATAATACGGTGGGTGAACAAATTAATGTCGAGCAATTCATAGAAAATCGCAACGTTATGAATATATCTAAGGAAATGATTATGCAATATAGGCATCACGTCTGTGTCAAGTAGACCGACTCCTATCTGCATCTACTACTATTACTCCACACATCGAACGACTCCTGCCTGCATCTAGAGTATTAAGTTCATGAAGAATAGAGTAACGCTTTAAGTAATATGACATGATGTAGAGGAATTAACTCAAGCAATATGATGAAAACCCCATCTTTTTATACTCGACGACAACAATACAATACGTGCCTCGCTACCCAAAGCACTTCTCCCATTACAAGAAAAACCAATCTAGTTGGCCAAACCAAACCGATAGTTCGTAGAGAATTACTAAGATATCAAATCATGCATATAAGAATTCAGAGAAGACTCAAATAATATTCATAGATAAGCTGATCATAAATCCACAATTCGTCGGATCTCGACAAACACACCGCAAAAGAAGATTACATCAGATAGATCTCCAAAAAACATCGAGGAGAACATGGTATTGAGAATCAAAGAGAGAGAAGAAGCCATCTAGATACTAGCTATGGACCTGTAGGTCTGTGGTAAACTACTCACGCTTCATCGGAAGGGCAATGGTGATGATGTAGATGCCCTCCGTGGTTGAATCCCCCTCCGGCAGAGAACCGGAAAATCCCTCCAGATGAGATCACGCGGATACAGAAGGTTACAGCAGTGGAAAAGTGTTTTCGATGCCCCCTCTAGGGCTTCTGGTATCTATGTGAATATATAGGTGAAGGAGGTCGGCCAGGGGAGCTGCGAGGGGTCCACAAGGGTGGGGACGTGTCCTACCCCCCTGGGCGTGCCCTCCCCACTTGTCGCCGCCTCACGGCTCCTCCGACTTGATCTCTAAGTCTCTGGGATGTCTTCAGGTCCAAGAAAAACCATCGCGAAGGTTTCATTCCGATTAGACTCCGTTTGATATTCCTTTTAGGCAAAACTCAATAACAAGGAAAAAACTGAAGCTGGCACTGGGCCCTAGGTTAATAAATTAGTCCCAAAAATAATATAAAATAGCATATTAATGCATATAAAACATCCAAAATAGATAATATAATAGCATGGAACAATAAAAAATTATAGATACGTTGGAGATGTATCAACTCCCTTTTTGAAAAAGTGACACCAACGGAAGGGAGAGTAAGAAGAAGGGTGGACGAAATAGAGAAAACAAAGGGGGTGCACTTAAACAACCCCCGTCATTGTATGTATATATGACAATGCCATTGGAGGTTCACTTGATCCCAGGCCAATACAAGAACTCCAGTCCTACATTATTTTATAAGGTACCATAGGTAAAACCATGTGATTCTATTCCCCATTTTTACCCCTCTCGCTTTGATAGAGGAAGCATTGGTTACTATGAAAGTTGAACCTATAATGGTACGCTTATTATATCAATCCGGGATTAAACTTCAAAATTGCAGGTTGCCATCACCTCCCGCCATTTGCGAAGTGTGGTGGAATCAAACAGAAACGCTCATTAAAAAGAGAAGTAAGAAAAGCCAACTGAAGTACGGTTTCGGCTATGTCCTCTCAGAATCTTCTGAAAGAGAGGATGAAGAATGTGATGTTAACCACAAATTTATGTGTAATATGGCGCACATAAATGATGACCAAGGTAAAGAAGAGAAAGAAACAACATCTGATGAGGATGATGGTAATTATATATATCAAACTTCTCATCAGTTTCGTTCCTTTCATGTTGTTGCAAATGGATTATGGGATGGAGAATTAACACTATCTTCTTCTCACGTTCATAAGGCCATGACAATTAAGCAAGGAGAGGTAATCAATGTTGCTCCTACCCCAACTCAGCTTGAAGATGGCGGACAATGCACTGTTGATGAGCTAGTCGAAATCAATCTCGGTACAGAGGAGGACCCACGTCCGACTTTCATTAGTGCCTCCCTCACACCACAAGAATGAGAAAGTTATCGACAATTCCTAATGGATTTTCGGGATTGTTTCGCATGGACCTACAAAGAAATGACAGGGCTCGACCCTTAAGTCGCCACTCACAATCTTGCTATCGATCCTCGAGGCTAGTAAAGCATCATTCACGCCGCTTTCGCCCAGAACTACAAGATGACATTATTACCGAGGTCGATAGGCTTATCACCGCAGCATTCATAAAGGAGGTACAATATCCATGCTGGTTAGCTAATATTGTCCCTGTTACGAAAAAGAATGGGCAATTGCGAATTTGTGTCGATTTTAGAGATCTAAATCGTGCTTGTCCCAAAGATGATTTCCCTATACCCATCACTGAGATGGTTGTTGATGCCACTACAGGTTATGGTGTCCTATCCTTCATGGATGGGTCGTCAGGTTATAATCAAATCAAGATGGATGAAAATCTTTGTGCATATTATCTGCACTTAAAACTCATCAAAAACATAAAATAAATATTCTTCCCCATGATGAAATAGACTTCAAGCGCCGAAACAAACGAACTTTGTTTGGTGAAAACATTTTGGTTTGGCTTGTTTCAGCACATCAACCTGCGTGCAGCCTGAAGAAGGCCCAGTTCTTTTGCCAGAATCTGGGGATTCTCCCAGAATCCGACCCCTACCCAGCTTCTCCTAGAATCTTTGAGGCCCATTTGTTTTACAATCCTATCTAATTAGACCCTAACTAGATAGGATTGTAAAACAAATGTGGCTCAAAGATTCTGGGAGAAGCTGGGTAGGGGTCGGATTCTAGGAGAATCCCCACATTCTGGCAAAAGAACTGGGCTGAAGTATCGCCCCGTGGAGCAAGCAACTCTGAGGGGTGTTCCAAAGATGCTTAATTGTCTATTTTCTAGACATGTGGTTTAGTGTGTACAAAAAATCATCAAACACTCCTTTAGCGACATCCGGTCATCATACATGCTGCCAAGAACCTATGTTTTATCCTCGGCTTATATATAAGCCGAATAGGCGTGAAGTGACACTCGGCTTACACGGCTTAAGCCGGTCCAAATGAAATTGAGGACCGTATTATGAGTGTAACACTCGGCTTACTCTTCACCGGAGTTAAATAGGGTTTCGCCGAGTATGTGTTTCACTAATCTTCATTTATTTTTCCTGTACTTCACCCTATGTGTGCATAGATAGATAGATAGATAGATAGATAGATAGATAGATAGATAGATAGATAGATAGATAGATAGATATGGATATAGAGATAGACAGATTTGATATGTGCCAGATATGTACACATATCTCTAGCAATTACTACCAGCTACACCTTGTAGCCGAAAATTTTCTAGTGACGACCTTGCCTACACGATCGGTCCACTACTTCACCATTTCTTAAATTCAGAGTATACGCAGATAGCTAGATAGATAAATAGATAGATATAGATATAGATAAATTCAAATACATAGACTACTTTGATATGTGCTACATATGCACAAATATGTCTAACGATTACTAGCAGATTTGATAGATAGATAGATAGATATGGATATAGAGATAGACAGATTTGATATGTGCTAGATATGTACAAATATCTCTAGCAATTACTACTAGCTTCACGTTGTAGCCCAAAATTTTCTAGTGACAACCTTGCCTACACGATCGGTCCACTACTTCACCATTTTTAAATTCAGAGTATACGCAGATAGATAGATATAGATATAGATAAACTCAAATACATATATAGAAATAGACTACTTTGATATGTGCTACATATGCACAAATATCTCTAACAATTACTAGCAGATTTGATATGGATATATAGATAGATAGATAGATAGATAGATATGGATATAGAGATAGACAGATTTGATATGTGCTAGATATGTACAAATATCTCTAGCAATTACTACCAGCTTCACCTTGTAGCCCAAAATTTTCTAGTGACGACCTTGCCTACACGATCGGTCCATTACTTCACCATTTCTTAAATTCGGAGTATACGCAGATAGATAGATAAATAGATAGATATAGATATAGATAAATTCAAATACATATATAGAGATAGACTACTTTGATATGTGCTACATATGCACAAATGTCTCTAACAATTACTAGCAGATTCCAGATTCATTGTGTACCTCAAAATTTTCTGGTGATAACCTTGCCTATGGTCGGTTCACTACTTCAGCAATTCCTAGTTTATTCAGGGTATACACAGAAACTGTGTGTGCACCACGAGAATTCTGCTATATAAGGAGGATGAAAGCTACCTAGGACACTCTGCGCTACACAGTTAGATACCTAGGACACTTGAAGCAACCGCTTAGTACTTACAATGGCAAGAGAAATTGCAATAATACTACTCATGGCCGTTGTGCTTGCTGCCGCTATGATGGTGGCGAGCTCTATGGACATCACTGATAGAGACTTGACGTCAGAGGAGTCCCTATGGGCACTGTACGAGCGCTGGTCTGGGCATCACAATGTGAGGCGCGACCTTCGTGACAAGGCCATGCGCTTCAGCGTATTCAAGGAGAATGCTCACATGATCCACAAATTCAACCAAGGGGACGCACCCTACAAGCTGAGCCTCAACCTCTTTGGTGACATGACCGATGAAGAGATTGACCACACGCACGGTCGCTGCTCTGACCTCCTGTCAGATGGCGGGAAGCGACGCCAAGGCCGGTTCACACAGGGTGCCGTTGCAGCGTGCAACGACTTCCCAATGTTTGTAGATTGGCGGATGACAGGGTATGACCAACGCCCGTCGGCAGTGACAAGCGTGAAGATCCAGAGAGGGTGCGGAGCTTGTTGGGCCTTCGCGGCGGCGGCGGCAGTGGAGGGCATCAACTCCATAAGGACCAGGAGTCTAAAGTCGTTGTCCGTGCAGCAGCTCATAGACTGTGACAAGGGAAGTTTTGGCTGTCGTAACGGCAGAGTGCCATCGGCCTTCAGGTACATTATCAACAACGGCGGCATCGCCACAGAGGCTGACTACCCATACATTGCCGGTGAGCATGGCTATTGCTTGGTGCCAAAAAGAAAGAACCCCGTCGTCACCATCGGCGGCTTCAAATGGGTGCCTAATAATGATGAGGTGGCATTGCTGCAGGCGGTGGCGGCCCAACCTGTCGTTGTGTTGCTTGACACAAAGAGCTTCCGACGTTATGGAGGAGGTGTCTTTGTGGGTCCGTGTGGGACAAATCAGACCCACGGAATGACGGTGGTGGGCTATGGCACCACCGATGAGCATGACCCCAAGAAACGCATAGATTACTGGATAATAAAAAACTCATGAGGAGAAAAATGGGGTGAAAACGGCTACATCCGTATGGCCCGTGGTGCTGGTCCCGCCAAGAAGGGCTTATGTGGCATCCTGGTGCATGCATCGTACCCAGTGAAATATAAGTAAGAAAGGTAGGAATGATATCATGAAAATAATTTAATGGCAGTGTATCTAAAAAGGAAACCGGTGTTCATCTGTGTAACCATGTGATCAACATTGAATGCACAGCTAGACTTACTATTGATTTGTACTATAATTTATTTCTCTCTACCCGTCTTTTCTCATTTGATTCACTCCTATCTTATAATTACTGATTAAATGCATTAATGTAGCCTTCACATTAATTCTCGGAGAACACATAAATTTCTCCAAAAAAAATTAATATTTAACCTTTAGGTGTTAAATATATGGTTCAGATTAGGTAAACAAACGCGATTAGAGTCAGAAGTACATAGACCAATGGAGTCTCCACGATGATCCGCAGAAATTTGCGGGACAAATGGTGGCTCCATACTCTGATTTTGTTTGGAAACAAAAGGCACCGATTCAATGCCTTTTCTTCTTGTGGTTGGCTTTCCGGGATCGATGTTGGACATCTGACAGGCTTGCTCATTGAGGTTTACCACACCAGGATTCATTCCCTCTATGCGATCGGCATGACGAGATGATTAACCACATCATGCTAACATGTATCTTTGCGCGCACGGTCCAGTTCTCGATTCGGAGCGCTTTGGGGGATCATGGGCAGACTCCCACTAGACGATCACCTTGTAGATTGGCGCAACACGAGGAGATCGAACAGATGCACACAGAAAGCTTTGAGGACCCTCGTAACGCTAACACAAGGGGAATAATGGAAACATCAAAACACAATTGTATTTGATGGTGCATCACCTTCAACATCTCAGGTACTTCGTATGATCGAACAAGAAGGAAGAGCGTGGAGATCGGCAGGCTTGCTCAAGGAAGATTTGGGCGCTTTCTTTGCTGATCTAGCTAAGGTTGGCAGGGATATCAGTAGTTTGTATAGTTGAGAGGAGTGTGGTAGTGGATGGAGAGTGATATCACTCTCATCTCTCATGTAACATCGTGTACATTGTGGTGGGTTCTATACCCATTCTTCTACTTTAATATATGGCGTATTCCAGATAAAGATAATTCATAGAAACCAAGTAAATTTAAACTCTAAATCTTAAATATACTGTTCAGATCATGTAAACGAACGTGATTAGAGTCCTAAAAGTACAGATTAATAGTCAGGTAAAAACAATTGTACATGCACCATCTCTACCCCTCATGACTAGATGCCTTCTCTTTTTTCGAGAGAAATTCTTCATTCAAATTACGAATCAGTACAAAGTAGTTGACTCTTACAAGCACACTGAAACGCAAACACAAAGGATCATGAACACCTAGAGTATCCTAAGACAACCATAACACAAGAAGATCTCCGGAGCCCTGTGTCATCATACCTGAATCTTGAAAGAAGATCCCTGCAGCAGAAAGATCTGCAACCAGTCACAAACAGGTCATCATCTTCGACCACGGTACAATTGCCGCCACGCTGCTTCCTTCTTTCTTGACACCAGCGCTGAGAGGGCATGGACATAAATTCAACACACCTGCAACAGTCGTCGCCATCTTTGGCTTTGAGTACCACGAAAAGTGTCCCTTCCGAAAAGTGTCCCTCATGACTAGATGCGTTCTCTACCTCTCCTACGATCGTCCTCTTCTCCTCACCATCCTCTTCCGTTTTTCCATGAACCCGCACTGCACCAACGCCAAATATATTGCAGAATTATATCTCACATATAGCCCAAAGGCATAACCGTATGCCCTATACAGAAGGCATGATGGCCATGGCATCAGTGAGATCCTTTTTTGTGAATACGAAAGCTTGTGTGTCATTTTAATTGATATATACGGATCGAGAAAGAAAGCAATTTACAGGGTGCATGCAGCTCACAAAAACCATGTGCACAGACTGGCATGGCTGCAAGCACAGGAGCAGAACAGGAGAGGGATGCTCAGCACAGTATGCACAAGGTCTAACGGTCAGGTAACGGTTTTTTTTTTTTTGGAACATCTCTCAGGTACGACGGCTCCATGTTCCGCCCACAAGCATTCGGCAATCAGTTCATGCGGTTGGAGAACGACCATCTGTCCATGCCCTCACCACTGAGAGCTCCTTTTTTTTGCGGGAAAAACTTCCAATCTATTCATCTTCAATCACAGTAGTAGAACGAAAACTAGAAATAATAAAAATTACATCCAGATCCGTAGACCACCTAGCGACGACTACAAGCACTGAAGCGAGCCGAAGGCGCGCCGCTGTCATCGCCCCTCCCTCGCCAGAGCCGGGCAAACCTTGTTGTAGTAGACAGTCGGGAAGTCGTCGTGCTAAGGCCTCATAGAACCAATGCACCAGAATAGCAACCGCCGCGGATGAAGAGTGTAGATCAAAAGGATCCAACCTGAAACACACGAACGAAGACGAACGACAAACAGATCCGAGGAAATCCACCAAAGACATATCTGCCGGAGACACAACTCTACACGCCCACCGACGATGCAAGACGCATCACCGGAACGGGGGCTAGGAGGAGAGACCTTTATTCCATCTTCAGGGAGCCGCCACCGTCTCGCCTTCCTGAGCAGGACACAAACCCTAACAAAGCTCAAAAAAAGATCTAAAAATGGAGCCCTCCCACCGGCAAGGGCCGAGATCCACTCCGCCTCCATGGCCATACGGCCACCGGAGACGGGATGGACCGGCGCCAGCGCCGGTGGGAGGCAGAAAGCTAGGGTTCTTGGTGGCGGCGGCTAGGTGTGCGTCCGTGTTGTCTCTCTCCAAAATTGGGCAAATAGCTCCCATGTGACGTCGTTGGTGTGAATTGTCTCTCATGCGACGTAGTTGGTTGTAATAGCTCGCATGCGACATCTGCGTTGGAAAAAATAGCTCCCATGCGACACTGCTGCCTAATCCAAAGACACATGTTTAAAACTCGAATCAGGTGAGCGGGACCCACAACATGGGACCCACTAACTTATCGAACTCAGCATTGGTCAGGTGAGCGGGATCCACAGCTTGGGACCCACTAACTTATCCAGGTCAGCATTGGTACAAGAGGACACCGAGCCGTGCCCCGAGCCGTGCTGCACCCGAGCCCATCCTCCCCCCCCCTCCCCGACCGTTGTTGTTCTTCTTCTCCGGCGATGACGGGCAACAACGCCGTTCCGGGACGCGACCTAGCAATGTCGAGCTCTGCTTCAGTCTCCCGCCGCTCATGGCCGCGCTATGGCGCAGTGCCCATGACAAGGTGCCTTGCATGCCCACGTATCGCACCCCTGAAGCGGCTAGTCACAACGACCGACAAGAATGGCAACCTTGGGCGGGAATTCGTGAAATGCGAGAGCAAACCAGAGCAGGGAAAGGTGAGATTTTACTTCTCAATATGCCAATTTTGGTTTTTGTCTCCCAATTTCATATTTGCCCATTTTTCCCCATCGGATTTGGGATTTAGGGTTCATCTTTCCGATTTTAGAAATTGAAGCAATGCACCCATTTTGAGTGGCTAGATGAGTACATAGAGCGGATTCAACTGGAGGGTGCATCAGCGGAGCTCGATTTACCGTTGGAGGCGGAGAAGTTGGGCAAGTTTGGATCGGGCGCATCTGGATCTGGCAATTCCATTGGGGGCGCCCGCCCTTTCATGGGTGCTACTGTGGGGGATGCAGGAGTTACGGCAGAGCTGAAGAAGCTGAACAAGCAGATGAAGAAACTCATCGAATTGCAGAAGCAGGGCAATTTGATGGGGATGATGGCCGGACTTTTTTATGTTTGTGTAATTGCTCTCGCATTTGTTTATGTGATGATAATTAGTCGTAAGTGAATAGATTGGGCATCATTGTAATCGTAATGATATGTACATTTGAATAAAAGTGTTGCGCTGTACGAATTCGGCATGCCTTCTCCACTCTGTTTCATTTTTTCAGTTCTTCAGTTCGTCATCAGTTTCAGTTTCAGTGGTAGAGGGAGAAAAGGAAAAAAAAAAGGTTCGTCCACAGTTGCCCGAAAAGGCCAGGCCCATATAGAAGTTAGGTAGAGCCGAATAGAACATATCCAGGTCCATTGATAAAAGAAGTGTAGCTAGTGCAAAAAAAAGTGCACACGGTCATTGACATCGATATATCTTTTCGGCTTTAGGTTATTTCACAAATTTTAAGTTTCCTGCCTTCACCTTTTTTTAGATAACTCATCTGATAATTATTTGAGCTACTTTTATGCATAAGCTATCGTGTCCGATTGTAGGGTCCCGTGTTGTTTCGGCTAAAACAAAAGGTTGGTTCTAGTTAGCAGTCTAACTTGCAGTCTTTGTGAACCAAAAAAGTTGCAATTGTTTGGTTCTAGTTTATTTCAACCAAGCACCATTTTTATTTTTTTTGATTTGTGCTATGGTGTTTTCAAAGTTTTTACTCGTGTGTTTCAACCGAAAAAGTTTGTGCCCCTCTCAAAAAAAGAAGACATCTAGTGTGCCCCTAGTAGCATCTCCTTACAACATAGAGGGGCATCCCCTTACAACATATAGTGCATAAAACATAAAAGGAAGATAATTACTAGACACGTGCTAACAACAACTTATATGATTGGATCATGTTTTAGTGCATTTTTTAGTTCACATGGCCACATAAATAAAATGCAATGGAGAAACTTTGAAAACACCATAGCACAAATCAAAAAAAAATAGATAGCACTAGCTCGAAAAAACATTAATAGATAGCACGATAGAGGGGCATCGGGTACCCTAGTAGCATAGATAGATAGAACATATAGAGGGGCATCCCCTTACAACATATAGTTCATAAAACATAAAACTAGATAGATAGAAGACACGGGCACACACGCCCGAACCAACACAAACACAAGCTAGATAGATAGATAGATAGATAGATAGATAGATAGATAGATATGGATATATAGAGATAGACAGATTTGATATGTGCCAGATATGTACACATATCTCTAGCAATTACTACCAGCTTCACCTTGTAGCCGAAAATTTTCTAGTGACGACCTTGCCTACACGATCGGTCCACTACTTCACCATTTCTTAAATTCAGAGTATACGCAGATAGCTAGATAGATAAATAGATAGATATAGATATAGATAAATTCAAATACATAGACTACTTTGATATGTGCTACATATGCACAAATATGTCTAACGATTACTAGCAGATTTGATAGATAGATAGATAGATATGGATATAGAGATAGACAGATTTGATATGTGCTAGATATGTACAAATATCTCTAGCAATTACTACTAGCTTCACGTTGTAGCCCAAAATTTTCTAGTGACAACCTTGCCTACACGATCGGTCCACTACTTCACCATTTTTAAATTCAGAGTATACGCAGATAGATAGATATAGATATAGATAAACTCAAATACATATATAGAAATAGACTACTTTGATATGTGCTACATATGCACAAATATCTCTAACAATTACTAGCAGATTTGATATGGATATATAGATAGATAGATAGATAGATAGATATGGATATAGAGATAGACAGATTTGATATGTGCTAGATATGTACAAATATCTCTAGCAATTACTACCAGCTTCACCTTGTAGCCCAAAATTTTCTAGTGACGACCTTGCCTACACGATCGGTCCATTACTTCACCATTTCTTAAATTCGGAGTATACGCAGATAGATAGATAAATAGATAGATATAGATATAGATAAATTCAAATACATATATAGAGATAGACTACTTTGATATGTGCTACATATGCACAAATATCTCTAACAATTACTAGCAGATTCCAGATTCATTGTGTACCTCAAAATTTTCTGGTGATAACCTTGCCTATGGTCGGTTCACTACTTCAGCAATTCCTAGTTTATTCAGGGTATACACAGAAACTGTGTGTGCACCACGAGAATTCTGCTATATAAGGAGGATGAAAGCTACCTAGGACAACGTGCGCTACACAGTTAGATACCTAGGACACTTGAAGCAACCGCTTAGTACTTACAATGGCAAGAGAAATTGCAATAATACTACTCATGGCCGTTGTGCTTGCTGCCGCTATGATGGTGGCGAGCTCTATGGACATCACTGATAGAGACTTGACGTCAGAGGAGTCCCTATGGGCACTGTACGAGCGCTGGTCTGGGCATCACAATGTGAGGCGCGACCTTCGTGACAAGGCCATGCGCTTCAGCGTATTCAAGGAGAATGCTCACATGATCCACAAATTCAACCAAGGGGACGCACCCTACAAGCTGAGCCTCAACCTCTTTGGTGACATGACCGATGAAGAGATTGACCACACGCACTGTCGCTGCTCTGACCTCCTGTCAGATGGCGGGAAGCGACGCCAAGGCCGGTTCACACAGGGTGCCGTTGCAGCGTGCAACGACTTCCCAATGTTTGTAGATTGGCGGATGACAGGGTATGACCAACGCCCGTCGGCAGTGACAAGCGTGAAGATCCAGAGAGGGTGCGGAGCTTGTTGGGCTTTCGCGCCGGCGGCGGCAGTGGAGGGCATCAACTCCATAAGGACCAGGAGTCTAAAGTCGTTGTCCGTGCAGCAGCTCATAGACTGTGACAAGGGAAGTTTTGGCTGTCGTAACGGCAGAGTGCCATCGGCCTTCAGGTACATTATCAACAACGGCGGCATCGCCACAGAGGCTGACTACCCATACATTGCCGGTGAGCATGGCTATTGCTTGGTGCCAAAAAGAAAGAACCCCGTCGTCACCATCGACGGCTTCAAATGGGTGCCTAATAATGATGAGGTGGCATTGCTGCAGGCGGTGGCGGCCCAACCTGTCGTTGTGTTGCTTGACACAAAGAGCTTCCGACGTTATGGAGGAGGTGTCTTTGTGGGTCCGTGTGGGACAAATCAGACCCACGGAATGACGGTGGTGGGCTATGGCACCACCGATGAGCATGACCCCAAGAAACGCATAGACTACTGGATAATAAAAAACTCATGGGGAGAAAAATGGGGTGAAAACGGCTACATCCGTATGGCCCGTGGTGCTGGTCCCGCCAAGAAGGGCTTATGTGGCATCCTGGTGCATGCATCGTACCCAGTGAAATATAAGTAAGAAAGGTAGGAATGATATCATGAAAATAATTTAATGGCAGTGTATCTAAAAAGGAAACCGGTGTTCATCTGTGTAACCATGTGATCAACATTGAATGCACAGCTAGACTTACTATTGATTTGTACTATAATTTATTTCTCTCTACCGTCTTTTCTCATTTGATTCACTCCTATCTTATAATTACTGATTAAATGCATTAATGTAGCCTTCACATTAATTCTCGGAGAACACATAAATTTCTCCAAAAAAAATTAATATTTAACCTTTAGGTGTTAAATATATGGTTCAGATTAGGTAAACAAACGCGATTAGAGTCAGAAGTACATAGACCAATGGAGTCTCCACGATGATCCGCAGAAATTTGCGGGACAAATGGTGGCTCCATACTCTGATTTTGTTTGGAAACAAAAGGCACCGATTCAATGCCTTTTCTTCTTGTGGTTGGCTTTCCGGTATCGATGTTGGACATCTGACAGGCTTGCTCACTGAGGTTTACCACACCAGGATTCATTCCCTCTATGCGATCGGCATGACGAGATGATTAACCACATCATGCTAACATGTATCTTTGCGCGCACGGTCCAGTTCTCGATTCGGAGCGCTTTGGGGGATCATGGGCAGACTCCCACTAGACGATCA
>NC_041391.1:37603414-37607560 GCF_002162155.2 Triticum dicoccoides | reverse complement strand
GAACAGATGCACACAGAAAGCTTTGAGGACCCTCGTAACGCTAACACAAGGGGAATAATGGAAACATCAAAACACAATTGTATTTGATGGTGCATCACCTTCAACATCTCAGGTACTTCGTATGATCGAACAAGAAGGAAGAGCGTGGAGATCGGCAGGCTTGCTCAAGGAAGATTTGGGCGCTTTCTTTGCTGATCTAGCTAAGGTTGGCAGGGATATCAGTAGTTTGTATAGTTGAGAGGAGTGTGGTAGTGGATGGAGAGTGATATCACTCTCATCTCTCATGTAACATCGTGTACATTGTGGTGGGTTCTATACCCATTCTTCTACTTTAATATATGGCGTATTCCAGATAAAGATAATTCATAGAAACCAAGTAAATTTAAACTCTAAATCTTAAATATACTGTTCAGATCATGTAAACGAACGTGATTAGAGTCCTAAAAGTACAGATATATAGTCAGGTAAAAACAATTGTACATGCACCATCTCTACCCCTCATGACTAGATGCCTTCTCTTTTTTCGAGAGAAATTCTTCATTCAAATTACGAATCAGTACAAAGTAGTTGACTCTTACAAGCACACTGAAACGCAAACACAAAGGATCATGAACACCTAGAGTATCCTAAGACAACCATAACACAAGAAGATCTCCGGAGCCCTGTGTCATCATACCTGAATCTTGAAAGAAGACCCCTGCAGCAGAAAGATCTGCAACCAGTCACAAACAGGTCATCATCTTCGACCACGGTACAATTGCCGCCACGCTGCTTCCTTCTTTCTTGACACCAGCGCTGAGAGGGCATGGACATAAATTCAACACACCTGCAACAGTCGTCGCCATCTTTGGCTTTGAGTACCACGAAAAGTGTCCCTTCCGAAAAGTGTCCCTCATGACTAGATGCGTTCTCTACCTCTCCTACGATCGTCCTCTTCTCCTCACCATCCTCTTCCGTTTTTCCATGAACCCGCACTGCACCAACGCCAAATATATTGCAGAATTATATCTCACATATAGCCCAAAGGCATAACCGTATGCCCTATACAGAAGGCATGATGGCCATGGCATCAGTGAGATCCTTTTTTGTGAATACGAAAGCTTGTGTGTCATTTTAATTGATATATACGGATCGAGAAAGAAAGCAATTTACAGGGTGCATGCAGCTCACAAAAACCATGTGCACAGACTGGCATGGCTGCAAGCACAGGAGCAGAACAGGAGAGGGATGCTCAGCACAGTATGCACAAGGTCTAACGGTCAGGTAACGGTTTTTTTTTTTTTTGGAACATCTCTCAGGTACGACGGCTCCATGTTCCGCCCACAAGCATTCGGCAATCAGTTCATGCGGTTGGAGAACGACCATCTGTCCATGCCCTCACCACTGAGAGCTCCTTTTTTTTGCGGGAAAAACTTCCAATCTATTCATCTTCAATCACAGTAGTAGAACGAAAACTAGAAATAATAAAAATTACATCCAGATCCGTAGACCACCTAGCGACGACTACAAGCACTGAAGCGAGCCGAAGGCGCGCCGCTGTCATCGCCCCTCCCTCGCCAGAGCCGGGCAAACCTTGTTGTAGTAGACAGTCGGGAAGTCTTCGTGCTAAGGCCTCATAGAACCAATGCACCAGAATAGCAACCGCCGCGGATGAAGAGTGTAGATCAAAAGGATCCAACCTGAAACACACGAACGAAGACGAACGACAAACAGATCCGAGGAAATCCACCAAAGACATATCTGCCGGAGACACAACTCTACACGCCCACCGACGATGCAAGACGCATCACCGGAACGGGGGCTAGGAGGAGAGACCTTTATTCCATCTTCAGGGAGCCGCCACCGTCTCGCCTTCCTGAGCAGGACACAAACCCTAACAAAGCTCAAAAAAAGATCTAAAAATGGAGCCCTCCCACCGGCAAGGGCCGAGATCCACTCCGCCTCCATGGCCATACGGCCACCGGAGACGGGATGGACCGGCGCCAGCGCCGGTGGGAGGCAGAAAGCTAGGGTTCTTGGTGGCGGCGGCTAGGTGTGCGTCCGTGTTGTCTCTCTCCAAAATTGGGCAAATAGCTCCCATGTGACGTCGTTGGTGTGAATTGTCTCTCATGCGACGTAGTTGGTTGTAATAGCTCGCATGCGACATCTGCGTTGGAAAAAATAGCTCCCATGCGACACTGCTGCCTAATCCAAAGACACATGTTTAAAACTCGAATCAGGTGAGCGGGACCCACAACATGGGACCCACTAACTTATCGAACTCAGCATTGGTCAGGTGAGCGGGATCCACAGCTTGGGACCCACTAACTTATCCAGGTCAGCATTGGTACAAGAGGACACCGAGCCGTGCCCCGAGCCGTGCTGCACCCGAGCCCATCCTCCCCCCCCCTCCCCGACCGTTGTTGTTCTTCTTCTCCGGCGATGACGGGCAACAACGCCGTTCCGGGACGCGACCTAGCAATGTCGAGCTCTGCTTCAGTCTCCCGCCGCTCATGGCCGCGCTATGGCGCAGTGCCCATGACAAGGTGCCTTGCATGCCCACGTATCGCACCCCTGAAGCGGCTAGTCACAACGACCGACAAGAATGGCAACCTTGGGCGGGAATTCGTGAAATGCGAGAGCAAACCAGAGCAGGGAAAGGTGAGATTTTACTTCTCAATATGCCAATTTTGGTTTTTGTCTCCCAATTTCATATTTGCCCATTTTTCCCCATCGGATTTGGGATTTAGGGTTCATCTTTCCGATTTTAGAAATTGAAGCAATGCACCCATTTTGAGTGGCTAGATGAGTACATAGAGCGGATTCAACTGGAGGGTGCATCAGCGGAGCTCGATTTACCGTTGGAGGCGGAGAAGTTGGGCAAGTTTGGATCGGGCGCATCTGGATCTGGCAATTCCATTGGGGGCGCCCGCCCTTTCATGGGTGCTACTGTGGGGGATGCAGGAGTTACGGCAGAGCTGAAGAAGCTGAACAAGCAGATGAAGAAACTCATCGAATTGCAGAAGCAGGGCAATTTGATGGGGATGATGGCCGGACTTTTTTATGTTTGTGTAATTGCTCTCGCATTTGTTTATGTGATGATAATTAGTCGTAAGTGAATAGATTGGGCATCATTGTAATCGTAATGATATGTACATTTGAATAAAAGTGTTGCGCTGTACGAATTCGGCATGCCTTCTCCACTCTGTTTCATTTTTTCAGTTCTTCAGTTCGTCATCAGTTTCAGTTTCAGTGGTAGAGGGAGAAAAGGAAAAAAAAAAGGTTCGTCCACAGTTGCCCGAAAAGGCCAGGCCCATATAGAAGTTAGGTAGGGCCGAATAGAACATATCCAGGTCCATTGATAAAAGAAGTGTAGCTAGTGCAAAAAAAAGTGCACACGGTCATTGACATCGATATATCTTTTCGGCTTTAGGTTATTTCACAAATTTTAAGTTTCCTGCCTTCACCTTTTTTTTAGATAACTCATCTGATAATTATTTGAGCTACTTTTATGCATAAGCTATCGTGTCCGATTGTAGGGTCCCGTGTTGTTTCGGCTAAAACAAAAGGTTGGTTCTAGTTAGCAGTCTAACTTGCAGTCTTTGTGAACCAAAAAAGTTGCAATTGTTTGGTTCTAGTTTATTTCAACCAAGCACCATTTTTATTTTTTTTGATTTGTGCTATGGTGTTTTCAAAGTTTTTACTCGTGTGTTTCAACCGAAAAAGTTTGTGCCCCTCTCAAAAAAAGAAGACATCTAGTGTGCCCCTAGTAGCATCTCCTTACAACATAGAGGGGCATCCCCTTACAACATATAGTGCATAAAACATAAAAGGAAGATAATTACTAGACACGTGCTAACAACAACTTATATGATTGGATCATGTTTTAGTGCATTTTTTAGTTCACATGGCCACATAAATAAAATGCAATGGAGAAACTTTGAAAACACCATAGCACAAATCAAAAAAAAATAGATAGCACTAGCTCGAAAAAACATTAATAGATAGCACGATAGAGGGGCATCGGGTACCCTAGTAGCATAGATAGATAGAACATATAGAGGGGCATCCCCTTACAACATATAGTTCATAAAACATAAAACTAGATAGATAGAAGACACGGGCACACACGCCCGAACCAACACAAACACAAGCTAGATAGATAGA
>NC_041391.1:37579478-37600791 GCF_002162155.2 Triticum dicoccoides | reverse complement strand
GAACAGATGCACACAGAAAGCTTTGAGGACCCTCGTAACGCTAACACAAGGGGAATAATGGAAACATCAAAACACAATTGTATTTGATGGTGCATCACCTTCAACATCTCAGGTACTTCGTATGATCGAACAAGAAGGAAGAGCGTGGAGATCGGCAGGCTTGCTCAAGGAAGATTTGGGCGCTTTCTTTGCTGATCTAGCTAAGGTTGGCAGGGATATCAGTAGTTTGTATAGTTGAGAGGAGTGTGGTAGTGGATGGAGAGTGATATCACTCTCATCTCTCATGTAACATCGTGTACATTGTGGTGGGTTCTATACCCATTCTTCTACTTTAATATATGGCGTATTCCAGATAAAGATAATTCATAGAAACCAAGTAAATTTAAACTCTAAATCTTAAATATACTGTTCAGATCATGTAAACGAACGTGATTAGAGTCCTAGAAGTACAGATATATAGTCAGGTAAAAACAATTGTACATGCACCATCTCTACCCCTCATGACTAGATGCCTTCTCTTTTTTTGAGAGAAATCCTTCATTCAAATTACGAATCAGTACAAAGTAGTTGACTCTTACAAGCACACTGAAACGCAAACACAAAGGATCATGAACACCTAGAGTATCCTAAGACAACCATAACACAAGAAGATCTCCGGAGCCCTGTGTCATCATACATGAATCTTGAAAGAAGACCCCTGCAGCAGAAAGATCTGCAACCAGTCACAAACAGGTCATCATCTTCGACCACGGTACAATTGCCGCCACGCTGCTTCCTTCTTTCTTGACACCAGCGCTGAGAGGGCATGGACATAAATCCAACACACCTGCAACAGTCGTCGCCATCTTTGGCTTTGAGTACCACGAAAAGTGTCCCTTCCGAAAAGTGTCCCTCATGACTAGATGCGTTCTCTACCTCTCCTACGATCGTCCTCTTCTCCTCACCATCCTCTTCCGTTTTTCCATGAACCCGCACTGCACCAACGCCAAATATATTGCAGAATTATATCTCACATATAGCCCAAAGGCATAACCGTATGCCCTATACAGAAGGCATGATGGCCATGGCATCAGTGAGATCCTTTTTTGTGAATACGAAAGCTTGTGTGTCATTTTAATTGATATATACGGATCGAGAAAGAAAGCAATTTACAGGGTGCATGCAGCTCACAAAAACCATGTGCACAGACTGGCATGGCTGCAAGCACAGGAGCAGAACAGGAGAGGGATGCTCAGCACAGTATGCACAAGGTCTAACGGTCAGGTAACGGTTTTTTTTTTTTTGGAACATCTCTCAGGTACGACGGCTCCATGTTCCGCCCACAAGCATTCGGCAATCAGTTCATGCGGTTGGAGAACGACCATCTGTCCATGCCCTCACCACTGAGAGCTCCTTTTTTTTGCGGGAAAAACTTCCAATCTATTCATCTTCAATCACAGTAGTAGAACGAAAACTAGAAATAATAAAAATTACATCCAGATCCGTAGACCACCTAGCGACGACTACAAGCACTGAAGCGAGCCGAAGGCGCGCCGCTGTCATCGCCCCTCCCTCGCCAGAGCCGGGCAAACCTTGTTGTAGTAGACAGTCGGGAAGTCGTCGTGCTAAGGCCTCATAGAACCAATGCACCAGAATAGCAACCGCCGCGGATGAAGAGTGTAGATCAAAAGGATCCAACCTGAAACACACGAACGAAGACGAACGACAAACAGATCCGAGGAAATCCACCAAAGACATATCTGCCGGAGACACAACTCTACACGCCCACCGACGATGCAAGACGCATCACCGGAACGGGGGCTAGGAGGAGAGACCTTTATTCCATCTTCAGGGAGCCGCCACCGTCTCGCCTTCCTGAGCAGGACACAAACCCTAACAAAGCTCGAAAAAAGATCTAAAAATGGAGCCCTCCCACCGGCAAGGGCCGAGATCCACTCCGCCTCCATGGCCATACGGCCACCGGAGACGGGATGGACCGGCGCCGGCGCCGGTGGGAGGCAGAAAGCTAGGGTTCTTGGTGGCGGCGGCTAGGTGTGCGTCCGTGTTGTCTCTCTCCAAAATTGGGCAAATAGCTCCCATGTGACGTCGTTGGTGTGAATTGTCTCTCATGCGACGTAGTTGGTTGTAATAGCTCGCATGCGACATCTGCGTTGGAAAAAATAGCTCCCATGCGACACTGCTGCCTAATCCAAAGACACATGTTTAAAACTCGAATCAGGTGAGCGGGACCCACAACATGGGACCCACTAACTTATCGAACTCAGCATTGGTCAGGTGAGCGGGATCCACAGCTTGGGACCCACTAACTTATCCAGGTCAGCATTGGTACAAGAGGACACCGAGCCGTGCCCCGAGCCGTGCTGCACCCGAGCCCATCCTCCCCCCCCCTCCCCGACCGTTGTTGTTCTTCTTCTCCGGCGATGACGGGCAACAACGCCGTTCCGGGACGCGACCTAGCAATGTCGAGCTCTGCTTCAGTCTCCCGCCGCTCATGGCCGCGCTATGGCGCAGTGCCCATGACAAGGTGCCTTGCATGCCCACGTATCGCACCCCTGAAGCGGCTAGTCACAACGACCGACAAGAATGGCAACCTTGGGCGGGAATTCGTGAAATGCGAGAGCAAACCAGAGCAGGGAAAGGTGAGATTTTACTTCTCAATATGCCAATTTTGGTTTTTGTCTCCCAATTTCATATTTGCCCATTTTTCCCCATCGGATTTGGGATTTAGGGTTCATCTTTCCGATTTTAGAAATTGAAGCAATGCACCCATTTTGAGTGGCTAGATGAGTACATAGAGCGGATTCAACTGGAGGGTGCATCAGCGGAGCTCGATTTACCGTTGGAGGCGGAGAAGTTGGGCAAGTTTGGATCGGGCGCATCTGGATCTGGCAATTCCATTGGGGGCGCCCGCCCTTTCATGGGTGCTACTGTGGGGGATGCAGGAGTTACGGCAGAGCTGAAGAAGCTGAACAAGCAGATGAAGAAACTCATCGAATTGCAGAAGCAGGGCAATTTGATGGGGATGATGGCCGGACTTTTTTATGTTTGTGTAATTGCTCTCGCATTTGTTTATGTGATGATAATTAGTCGTAAGTGAATAGATTGGGCATCATTGTAATCGTAATGATATGTACATTTGAATAAAAGTGTTGCGCTGTACGAATTCGGCATGCCTTCTCCACTCTGTTTCATTTTTTCAGTTCTTCAGTTCGTCATCAGTTTCAGTTTCAGTGGTAGAGGGAGAAAAGGAAAAAAAAAGGTTCGTCCACAGTTGCCCGAAAAGGCCAGGCCCATATAGAAGTTAGGTAGGGCCGAATAGAACATATCCAGGTCCATTGATAAAAGAAGTGTAGCTAGTGCAAAAAAAAGTGCACACGGTCATTGACATCGATATATCTTTTCGGCTTTAGGTTATTTCACAAATTTTAAGTTTCCTGCCTTCACCTTTTTTTAGATAACTCATCTGATAATTATTTGAGCTACTTTTATGCATAAGCTATCGTGTCCGATTGTAGGGTCCCGTGTTGTTTCGGCTAAAACAAAAGGTTGGTTCTAGTTAGCAGTCTAACTTGCAGTCTTTGTGAACCAAAAAAGTTGCAATTGTTTGGTTCTAGTTTATTTCAACCAAGCACCATTTTTATTTTTTTTGATTTGTGCTATGGTGTTTTCAAAGTTTTTACTCGTGTGTTTCAACCGAAAAAGTTTGTGCCCCTCTCAAAAAAAGAAGACATCTAGTGTGCCCCTAGTAGCATCTCCTTACAACATAGAGGGGCATCCCCTTACAACATATAGTGCATAAAACATAAAAGGAAGATAATTACTAGACACGTGCTAACAACAACTTATATGATTGGATCATGTTTTAGTGCATTTTTTAGTTCACATGGCCACATAAATAAAATGCAATGGAGAAACTTTGAAAACACCATAGCACAAATCAAAAAAAAATAGATAGCACTAGCTCGAAAAAACATTAATAGATAGCACGATAGAGGGGCATCGGGTACCCTAGTAGCATAGATAGATAGAACATATAGAGGGGCATCCCCTTACAACATATAGTTCATAAAACATAAAACTAGATAGATAGAAGACACGGGCACACACGCCCGAACCAACACAAACACAAGCTAGATAGATAGAAAGACTTGCACTCGAACAACTCCTTGGACCCTCCTCCTTAGCCGGCGCCCCTCACTCGTCGTTCTCCGTTATCTGGTAGGGGAGGGTGTGCATGCCGTTGGGGTGAGGGAAGATGTGGTGGAAGTTGGTGAAGATGTTGTAGGTCGTGAACGCGATAAACTCGCATCCACACCAGAACACCTCGCCAAGGAGGAGGTGAGCGTCGTAGGGGTTGGTGAAGGTGACGTAGAGGCCGATGACGAGGCCGTTGGCATTGCCATCATACTGCTCGTGGAGGTGGAACATGGGCGGAGTGCCCGGAGGGAGGTGGCGGTAGCCGGCTTGGAGGAAGAAGCGAGCCAACTCTCTAGGCCCCCTCCACCTTGAGATGGCCCACACCCTCAGGCTATTCTCGATGATGACTCCGGCCCGGTACTCCCTCTCCGGCACGGTGCGAGGGCGACGGTAGGTAGAGCCGTTGAACTGCATGGTGTCTCGAGTGGTGGATTTGGCTCGAAAAGAAGAAGCGGAGGAGGCTTGAGAGATGAGTGTGAGAGGGATGAGGTAATGGTGCCCTTTTATAGCCGCGTTGCAGTCGTGGTCAATGTGTACACGGTGCCTTCTCGATCGTTTTCTCTTCTTCGTTCGTACTGGCATGAGTAATTGCGGGCATTAATTTAAAAACGGCGGGCAGAGCATCCAAAGAGGCACCGGCGACACAGGCGAGATGCATGGTTTCGTGCAATTGCATCGGCGGTGACGCCGCATGGGAAACAGGCCCGTTCATCCACACGTGACACTAAAAAAGGAGTTGCACCACCGACGCGTCCGTCCCGTGTCTCATGTTCAAACATGCATTTGTTAAAATAGCTTGGATGCAACGTACCTATACGATGCGCCCCTGCCGTGCTTTACTGCGTCGATGCGTGCATGCAAGCCCGCGCCCCTGTCGTGCTTTACTGCGTCGATGCGTGCATGCAAGCCCGCATGCAAATGGCTAGGCTGTGTCACAGCGTTCACGAGCACAGAATAGCTAGGCTGCGACGTTGCATGGCATGCATGGGACAGAGATGGCCCACATGTCATTGACCCTCTCGCATGCAGCCCATCCCCCCCTCTCGACGGCCGTGCGCACGCACGCCAGGCTCTGCCGGGCCCGATCCGCTCGGCCCAACGGTCACCGAGATGCTCCCCCGCTCTACGTTATCTGTTCGTTAGAGAGAAAAAACGGTGGCCAATCAGATTGGAGAATCAGGGCTCCCACGGATCCCCCCCCCACCCCCCCGGAATCCTTCTAGAAGGCCTATCCGACGGCCGTAGTTTGGCGTTAGGGTTAGATCGACGGTGGACGTTTGGCGCTAGGGTTACATGGGTTTTGGAGGCAGTCAACGGGGTTTTGAACAGTTTTATTAAGTTTTTTAGTTATCCCTTTGGGATATCATTTTGTTTTAGCCGATCTTAGTATTGGTGTTTTTTTATGGATTGCCATTTCAAGTATAGCTCCTATTGGTCTTCTTATGGCAGGGTATAGCTCAAATAATAAATATTCTTTTTCAGGCGGCATCCAGAAGCTATTGGCACTTTGTTGAATCAAAATAAAGAATACCACTCTTTGATGATTTTGTCGGCATCCAACTGTTCTCGAATTGGACCGAACATTCAAATGTGTATAACTAATTCAAAAAAAATCTAAAAAATGAAAAACCTGCGCATATAGCCTTTTTATGTTACATAGTTACGATATAAAATGATAAACTTCATCTAATGATCTTTGCATGAAAAAACCTTCACAAATTGGACTATCTCGACTGAGGTTGCATAGAGTTCAAAGGAGTGAGAAGAGGGTTTGAGTTTTTGAAAATGCAAAAAAATCAAAAGCCTCACCTTAACTTCATTTTGGAGTGACTAAGGAGGATCTGAAGTTATTTTTTCATTTTTAAATTTTTAAACTTGTTTTATTGCTGACTTTGTATTAAAGGGTGTTTATTCAAAAATAAATTAAATAATATGAATACTTATTCAAAAAAAGGTGAGACTTCGTATTGATCCTATATAGGTATAATATAAGCTAAGAAAATCTTTTTGGGTGATTTTGAGAAGGTCGAAAAAAACTTGCTTAGAAATGGGGCCGTTTTCCCTTACTTTGGAGCCTGTTTGGACAACATTTTCAGTGACTATGAGTTGGACTTCACAAAAAGGGTTGGATTTATGAACTAAAGTGCATAGTAGTACATAAAACAATGCAACATCACAGAACAAACAAATGAGCCCTAAATATATTGGAGATAGGTTCAAATTTGAATCTCGGTTCAAATTTGAATTTTATTTCAAGTCAAATTAACATCATAGCACATAAGTTTTCACATGAAAGAACACAAGTTTTCACATCAAATGACAACAAACTTAAGTTTTCACATCAAATTTGAATGATTTCGACTCTATTTCTTTTGCTTTTTTCTACCACCCGATTTCTTCTCCTTTTTCCACTGTTTGGTTCCACGGCGCATAGTTTGTTGATGATGATGCTCTTGCTTTTTGGCCCCTTGGTTTTCTTGCCAACTACACTAGGCCCCCTCAACTTTTGCACCTGACAATGTCCCACTTCTTCAGTTTGCACTTCTGCAGATTGAGTAGATGGCACACATTGTTCAACTACTTCAGTTTGCAACTCAACACTTGGCAGCACAACCTCCAAACATGGCAACACAGCTGTCAAAGCAGATTCGCATGGCAACACAACAGTTGCTTCATCTGCAACAGTTTCAGATTGCCCTAGCGCCTGCAAAACAGATTCAGTATGCATCACATCGTCCAAAATAGAAACACTTAGCTCATGTTCAACAGTAACAGTTTCAGTTTGCTCCATATCTTTGTCACCAAACATTATCTGCTTAGTGCTCTTCCTTCTAAAGCCATTGAGTCTTGCTTTTTTCACTGGCCAGCATTGTTCAACAACAAGAGGTGGGGCTTTTTCTGCACGCTTCCTCCTAAAAAATAAAGCATTTGACTTAGTTAGATACTAGAACAATTAGCAAAATCAAAAACTTGCAAAAACAGTAACATAAACATACTTTGGCCTCTAAGGAGTGTAGATGCATTTGGATGAACCAATTGTGTGCCCAAGTACCTCACACAACTTGCACCTATTTTTGTTACCTTTTTGAGCCCTTTTGGGCTTATCATTCTTTTCCTTTTCCTTTTCCCCTTCTTACTACAACGATCTTTCTCAAACCAAGCTTTGAATCTGCTCTGTTTTGGCCTCCCAACCTTTCTTCTAGTGACAGGGGGACACAAGGTAAATTCTATTTTCACCTCAAGCCACTGAGATTGGTCAGTCAGTGCAGGAATTGGACTTGCATATGCAGCTTTCAATTTTTGTACTGAATAATACTCATGCAAATATGGGTGCATATTTATCCTGGGTTTAGATGCCAAAAAAATTATGGAATGCTCACATGGTTTTCCAGTGTGTTGCCACTCTTGGCAAGTGCACTCATGCAACTCAGTATTTACCACATGCCTCTTGCCACTCTTTGTATCTCTAACTTCAGCACCCCACAAGGAAGATTTCTCAACAGATAGATGTGAAAGATTTCTACTCCTGTTGACCACCTGTTGTACCATTGTTGGAAGCTTGTCCCCTTCCAAAATATTAGCAATTTTTCCTCTCAACTCCCACAAACGCATGATCATGATCCTTATTTGGTCCACCATGTCATGCACAGGCAAGTCTTTCAAATCCTTCACTTTGTTATTAAAACTTTCTGCCAAGTTGTTATTGATATGATCACATTTTATGGCAGTATTAAAACCTGATCTATACCACAACAGAGAATGGTGGGTGTTCAACCATGAAGCAAATTCAATTATCACTACATGATGCCAATATCTTACCAAGGTGATAGGAATGTGTCTGTCTGGTGTAGGATCTTGTTGCTGGCCACATGCGCCCAAATTCATCTCCTCTGAATTTTTTTATCAGATTCATCCACATATGTCCAAAGCACTCCCTCTGCTCAGCATGGGGGAAAACATTTGTTACTGCATTTTCCAACCCTTTACATGCCAAAGGAGAAACTGGCCCTATGCATCTTTTCAGTTGCATCATGAACCATATCCATAATGCCTCTGTCTCTGATTGAAACATTCCTATTGCAATTGGGAACATCCAGTTATGTCCATCTAGAGCATTGCATGCAGCCAACTGACCTTTCCACTTTCCAGTCAAAAAAGATGAGTCTATGCTTAAATATGGACGACAACCTGCTTTGAATCCATCTATGCAAGGCTTCAAACACATAAAAAACTTGCTGAATAAAACCTTGCCATCCTCTGTTACCTCTGTATCTATCTCCACCACACTCCCAGGTGACCTCTTCTCCACCTCTGCTTTAAAACTATACAACATCCTAAATGTATTTGCCCAGTCACCATACAATGATTTCATGGCCCTTTGTTTTGCTTTCCACACTGTGGTATATTGCAGTTGGATGGGGTACAGCTTCTCCAAGTCAACTTTAAGCCTCTTTGCAGTAGTGTTTGGAGTCTTGGCTAAAATAGGAGTAATCTTCTTTGTAACCCAAATTGTGATGTCATCTTTGAAACTCTCTGTGAAGTGGTCATACATGTATGCTGGTGTGGTATTTGATTTACCCTTACTGTACTTCCATCAGGTTGTAGTCTGGCAAACAAGTACCATTTGCAAGGATTGCCACCACCATCATAACCTTTGCACCGAGCATAAAATTTCTTTCGATCAGTCCACATAGTCTTGGCATCAAACTCTTTTTTCACTGCATAGGTCCTGAAAGACATTCTGAACTCCTTCATGCTTGGCCACAACTTTCCCACCTCAATAATTGGGTTCTCTTTGTCATACAAACAAACCAGCCCATTATCATCTGCATCATCCACATCATCTGCAACCTCTCTCATCAGCTGTTCTTCATCCTCATTTGCATTTCTAGGGCCTGTGTTACCATTAGCAGGCAAAGAACTGTCATCCTTCTCCTTATCTTTGTCATCAACTTGAATGCCAAACATTTCGGCCATATCAATGTCAGATATTGGTGTAATGACCAAATCTGTTTTTTTATTCAACTCTACTACATTCTAGTCAACAACAATCTTCCTAGCACCATGGGTTCCCTCCTCTCCATCTGCATCAATCTCTGTATCTTCAGCTACTACAGTCGGTTCAGTCAACAATGCCAACATCTTCTTTTGTGAAACTCATTCATCATCTTCCACCTGTGCAGCCATCTTTGAAGGCACATAACCAACTCTGGAATGAGTTTGCAAATCAGGTAGCTCTGCATAAAATGTTATTTGTTTGCTTGCCCACCCTTCTTGCTGATCAATTTCAGCAACCATGGATTCTCCATCTTCAATTCTCACATATTCACCATTATAGTTATCGAAACGTTGCAGAGATACCTCTTGTTCTGGACCCCAAACAATACTCTCCCCAATTCTCTCCACCAATTTGCCCACGGCCTTCTCCTTCATGCTCTCCAATTCCTGGGGATCAACCTCTGCAAATTCGACATCCAACCTCACGGTGGTATCTCTATCAATGTCTTGGACACTGCCATCACTGAGTTTGGCTTTACAGGGGGAAAATTCCACTATAATTGCGAATGTGGTGGCAGAACCTGAACCTCCCATGTTTTGTCAATGGCAGGCAGCGACAGTCACTACCAAATCGAGTCTGATTCTAAATCGCCAAGAAAAGAGGGTGGCATTACTGATTTGAAGCACTGTCTCCTCGCTCCATCTCATCCAGCCCTCGCTCCATCTCCTATACAATCGAGATTCTAAAACGCCAATAAACAGTGGTGCCCGTAGCATGAGGCCCCAGATTTATCCAAAATTCAGTGGAATGGGAGTAGTGTTTGGAAAATACTCACTCGCAATAGCCGCTGCAGAGAAAGGCGCTCCACCACCGGGCCGCGGAGAAGAAACAGCCCCCGGATCCAATAGAGCCCGATTCTAAATCGCCAAGAAACAGAGGGGCAGCATGAGGCCACAGATCCCCCAAAATTCTGGGGAGTGGGACTAGGGTTTCGGGCTCACCTCGCAATAGCTCTGTCGCTGCCGTGCGCTCCACCACCACGGAGAAGAAACCGCTGCCGGAGAAGAAGCTTACGGCGGCGCCGCTCGCCCAGTCCAGCACGGGCGAGTCGAGCACGGTCACACAGTCACCGGTCGAGTCGTGGACGGTTGACTCTTCTACGTGGCCCTAGGTGGACCCCACCAGTCAGAGCACATAATCCCCAGTGTCCTAACCAAACCTCAGCCTAACTAATAGCCAACTAGCCGCGTAAATGGGTTGTCTTGCTTGAGCTATTTATGCGTTCGGAGACGTCACATGAGAGCTATTACAGCCAACTACGTTGCATGAGAGACAATTCACACCAATGACGTCGCATGGGAGCTATTTGCCCTCCAAAATTACTATGTGGTGATATTTGGTTTCTGTCGGCTAAGCATACCACCGAGAGCTCCTTCATCCAGCGGACGAGCAAACATACTACCATTCGAGGTGACGTGCCTAGTTTTGCCTCACACAACGTCCATTCGATTCACCACGTGTAACAACTAGTTCCTTGGCACTTCTTCTTGATTTCCAAATGGTACTGCACTAGTTTTGTTCTAGATGCTTCTAGCAACAGCACCTACAGCGATGTGCAGGCAGCGAGATCACAATCACTTTTCCTTTTTACATTATCTTAATTAACCTACTGATTGTGCGGTTAATGCTCTCGCCACCTTATATGACTGACAGACGCATGATCATGGTCATATAAAAGCATACGAGATTAAACACAGGTTAATTTTAGATGAGCATATAACGGACCAATCAGAGCCAAAAGCACCCTATTACTGACCAACCTGTGGCCAACTATGGAGTCTTAGGCTCCCAACATAACCTCAGTTACTGCTATCTCCTATCCTCAACATACCCGCCTGACCTGCAGCAAAGGCATCTGCGGGCTCTTCAGCTCGTAGCACCTTCACACCTTGTTTCGAAACGAGATCCTCTGACATACAAGAAGTACTACAGGGGACAGTCGAGGCGTGCAGACCGATCCTTGCGACCTCTCTTTCCCAGCACCATCATAAGTGACTGCCCAATATATTGAAATTATTAGACATTCAGTAGTTTGTGCATGTTCAAAGATTGGTAAATTGCTAGGTAGAAAAGCACTAGAAGAAGCAGAATAGCTAATATATACTCCCTCCATTTCTAAATATAAGTCTTCTTAGATATTTCAATACAAACTACATACGGATGTATATAAACAACGAGCTCTTTTATGGTACCCTGTAGTGAATATGGACCGTTAATCCGCGAAATCCAACGCCCATGACCGATCTGTACCACTGCGATCAGACCAACAGCATGGCGAGCAGTATAGGTAGCACCGGGACGCGGAGTAATTGCGCTCGAGCTCAAATGAGCTCGTTATCTACGTCGTCAGTTAGCGCTCGTGGATCTGTGCCAGAGTTCTATATGCGCGCAGTCGGTTCGCCAGAAAATCGAGCGCTGTAGCGAAATACGTATGCGGCAGCGCTGGGTGGTGGGCCATTGCTGCGGGGCAGGGTTGATGGATCTGAGGATAGTGCGGACGGCCGTCGGTCTTGCGTGGTGAGCCGTGGATCAGAACCCACGTTCCCGTCTGATCCATGGACCAGGAAATTGGCTTTCCGTGTAATGGTGGCAGCAGAAACGAATTGAAGGCAGGACCGAGATTCTCTGGCGTGTGTCATTTGGAAGCTGAAGACCCGGGGACGGAGGCAACTAGCGCCGCCGGCGAGCCGCCATGGAGTTTCTGGTGCAGCCAATTAGCATGTGCGTGGATCTTTGCTTTTTCGAGGGATGCTGCCTCCATTTTGTAGCCCTCTTGTTAGCTGATCCAGAGATGGATTTGTTGCAAGATTCAGATTTAGTCTGCTTTACGAGGTAGGGGAGCGCTTGGTGCCGGTTCTTGTGGCTGTCAATATCTCTGTCGTGGCGGATCTGCAAGTGGCACCGCAGGCGGAGCGGGAGGCAGCGCAACGGCGGTGGACAGCAGCGAAGCACAAATCTTCTTGGCAAAGGAGGCGGCGGCGAACAGAAGGGAGATCTCGCCACCAAGGTCGGAGCTGTCGACGGGGAAGATGAATCCCCAAGCACCGGGGTGGAACAAAAGGATGGTGAAGTAGCAACTTTGCCTTCCATCCGATATTCTGTGACTTAGAAAATGGAAGTAGAAATGACTAAATATATCATGCAGTTAGAGCAAGTGCGGGTTGCTGTCTTCATTGATAAATTTCCTGCTGTATGTGCCTGTCTTTGCATGCTGATTTGTTCTCTACATTCACAAAATTCAGGCACCTGTAGTCTCTGAAAGTACAAATGCAGGCTGATTACTCTCTGCGGTGAAAAGATTTTTGGTTTATGTACTGGTGGTTGCAGACTGTTTGCTTCCTGTATTTAGATAATTTATACTATACGAGAGCCTGTGTTTTCAGGCTGGTTGATCTCTGCAGTAAGGAAATTACTAAATTACGTACCGGTGTTTGCAGTATGTTTGGTGTATGCATTTTGAAATTTCATAGATATGTGCCTGTGTTGGTAGGCTGATTGCTCCCTGCGATTAGAAAAAATCATGCTATATTTGCCTTTGTTTTGTATGTTGATTGCTTTATAGGTAAGATCGATGAATAAAATCCATCTTCTTACTCTGCATATACATGCATATTTTTTATTTACTAAAGGTGGAGAGTGCGTCCCAATGATAGCCACAACAAATTCAGGAAGAATCTTGGAGCACTTTCTGTCAAGGATTTGAACTTTTGAAGCCATCTCGGTTCTCTTTCGGCTCCGCTTGATGGATGACCAAAAGTAGCTTTATATCCCCATGAAAGTCTCGAACGTTCCAGTAAGTATTGTTCATGTACATTATGAAAATGCTATTCAGTCGAGTCATGTTTTTATTCTGTCAAATGATGATTTTTTTTTGTATAGTCGACAGTAAAAAGTTTAAACCCATTAGAGATTATTAAAAAAATGTTCGCCTGAAAACAGATTGTGAGGGTTTGATTGAGATATGGAAAAGCCACAAGAAGAATCATGCTTCTGTTCTACCTATTCTCCTTGAAATCCAGGAGCTTAGTTGTTGTTTTTCTAATTTCCAGTTCAGCTTTGTAAGGTCTGAGTTAAATTTAGCTGCACATTTAACTGCCAAACATGCTTCTAGCTCCTTGCTGGAGTGTGCGCAGTTCTACTAGGTGCCGGCGTCTCTGAACAATTGTATACAACATGAACTTGCTGTTGTTGGTCAAGTAATATAAGCTATTGCTTTCCCCAAAAAAAACACAGTTGGCTTGCGCGGTAAAGACACCATGTCGGTCGCAAGTGACTACCTTTTGTTTCTGAACAATCATAGGTGCAGCAGCGCCTTCCAGGACACCGTGCCCGTCACGCGTGACTGCCTAAAAGCCATGAGGGGTTCTGCATAGAACCCTACCGAGAACGTGATTGTACCACAGTAGGTACAAGTTTCGACTCCCTCGGAGAGGCGTACAATTTTTACAACATATATTCATGGGAGAAAGATTTTGGCATAAGGTATTGGAAGAGCAGATTGAGTGTGGAGAGGACGTATTGCATGCAGGATATTGTCTGCGGATGCTTGGTGAGTACCAGGAAAATGTGTCCCCTTATGGTTTGAAACTTTGTTCACTTTTATCAATGAATTGTCCTATTCTTGCAGGGTAAGTATGGAGTTGAGAACACAAGGTCGAGGAGTTTGATTGCGAGTGTGGGCAGTTTGCACATATGGGGTTGTTGTGCTGCCATGTTTTGAAGGTAATATCACTATGAATCCACCCCATAGCACATTGGCACTAGGATAATGTCATGGACTGAAACACAAAAGATACTGTTTCCTGAAATGTAAGCCATCGATTTTATCCGTGTGAATCAGATTCCAGTCAAACATATAGTGAAGAGGTGGACAAAGGAAGCCTACTGCCAGCACACCTGGCCCATTATCATAAAGATCAGAATGTACATGCAGAGGAAGCTGAATGTGATTTGGACTGCATCGAATGGAAAGTTGTGAGTGAGGATCTGAACTGTTCATTATGTAATTCGAGATACAGTTTTTAGAGTCGTAACCGACGATGATCCATTTCACATGTATTGTTTTGGTGTTGTATTGATCTGCTGCTGGTGCACCGTTGAGCTCCTATGCATGTACTCTCCAAGAGAATGGCTATGTGGTTTGTTTTCATGATCTCTGTGTGTGGGCAATCTGAGAGGTGATGAGGTGCACATGTCTTTCTGTAGATTACTGAAGATTGTTTGTGCTGCCGCATTTTGGTCTGCTTTTGTGATGTCTGCATGGAAAACAATTGTGAAGTGAAACTGTTTTTCATGTTGCAGAACTAGGAGTTACTGAATTTGGATTTGGGTGCAGAGGAATTATCTGTTGTACACCGCACTTGACAGTTCCAGAGTTTGTCAATGTGAACAGGCAAGAATAGGTGGGAGTAAATGGGCGAAGACGGCGTCCGTTGGTTCAGAAAGGTAGGGTAACGGCCTGTATCGTTAAGAAGCGTCCAAGCCGGCAAACGGGTAGCGGAGACGTCACATTAATGATGGTAGGTAGGTGGGCCATGCCCTGGAATATCGATGCATATATTACTTCGAATACACTACCGTATACCTGGTGCAATGCAAATCTAGAAGCGCTTGGACGGGAAGGATAACGAGATCATCTCAGGTCGGGCTCATAATAGGACTTCCCGTAGCACCGATCCTTCTCGACCAACAGTATATATGTTCTGAGGGCATTTTTGGACTTCTACAATTCAGCCGGCCCCCAAGTCCCCAGCCCACCCCGCCCGTTGTTCTCGTCCACCTACGCTGATAGAGTTCCAGCGGCCATCGCAGTGCATCGTCCTCTTCTCCATCCTGTCTTCCCTCCATCGACAAGCCTGAATCCTGTTCTTTTTCCCGTGCGTGGATCCGGCACTAGTCAGCTTGGCGTAGGCCTCGGCCTGGACCGTGCTCTTCTTCTCCAATAGGCCATGGGGCGTTGGCCTGCACCCCCCTCCCATGGCCGAGCATACCCCGGACCGGGCTCATTTTGTCCTGGTTCACAATGGTGGCGACCAAACCACTTTGTGTCGTTGTCCGTCGATGCAGAAGCATGCCGTGTACAGAAGTTCGTGATCTGGCCATGCCGTCCGGGCAGGACGGAGGAGGGCGCTGATGGAGCCGTGGCCACCATTTCTTGCTCCGACCGAGAAATAGCGGGGTGACCCCAAGGTAGACTACCGCGTCGGGTCGCAGTACGCGGCAGGCGGCAGCAAGGTCAGATATAGCATGGCGGCCATGGGAGCGAGCAAGCTATGTCAAGTCCCAGCTATTACTCCGAAATAGGCTGGCATCTTGCCCCAACAACATTCGCGTTGAGGCCTTCACGTACTGAAAATTTGTCCATATTGCCCACACGAAATCAACGGTGAGTATACTAGCCCACCTCGCCCCGAGCAGTATAGGGTACCATAAAAAAGCTCTAAACATATTTTAGAGTGTAGATTCGCTCATTTTACTCTGTATGTAGTCCTTTATTAGAATCTCTAAAAGACTTATATTTAGGAATGGAGGGAGTATATGAATTTTGAGATAATAGGAATTAGAAAAGGCAATACATGAAAAACCAATGTTCAAAACACTATGTACTGACTACTGAGTCACACTGGTATGTTATCGACCTCGACAAAATTTGTGATGTACCAGCAAATACATACTTTTAGTGTCTATCATTGTGATTTGCAATACAAGTCGTAATACATAGTCATACGAATACATGTATACATAAGGAGATGGATCCTCAAAGAACTTAACAGTCATGAAATATATGGTAGCTTCATGTAGCAGTGACACCTTTGCCTCTATCAAGCAGGACTTCAGAAAATTGCCAACTAGAATACCGAATTTCTAACTTGGAAAACTAAGGGTTCTACTGCAAAAGATGTGTGTCTTCTGCCATCCTACACAAAACTAATCATCTACGTACATTTGGGTTGTGCCCTGGAGGAGTGAGGTAGAGACGGTGAGAAGATTAATAAACAGTCTAAAACGCAAAACATATTAACTCGGACGAGGAGCTTCCGCGGTGAAGCAGGAGCAAATGCCTCACCGTTGAACTAGCGACCATGTACCAAGAACCCTGTGAGAGTACGATTGACTTCTCCCTTTGCCATTGAGTGTAACTCCCACCATTGTTTCTCCTAATGAAATAACTGAGGTCAGATTTCCCATGTGGTGCAACCACTCACCATTCTCCACTGCTAGAAGGGAAGACAAAGGCGACCAGCTCAGTTTTGCACGCGCCCGCCACCGATGCTGGCCGCTGCCGTTGCACGCGCCCGCTGCCGCTGCTGGCGGCTCCCGTTGCCTTCTGCAGGGCGCTCCCCATGGCCATGTCGCCGCGCGGCGGCTGCTGTCCATGGCGCCTGGGAGCAAGATGGGGCGGCGAGGGCTCCCCATGGCCATGGCGCGCGGCCGCGGGGGCTCCCCATGGCCATGGGCCCATGGCGCACGGAGTTGGGTACTGCCCATGGCGGCTGGGAGCAGGAGGGCGGCGGGGGTGGGGATGGACTGCTCGGGCAGGAGGAAGAAGATGGGAAAAAATACGTGGGACCCAGTCCACCTCAGTATCGTACCCATATACACATGCCATGTCATCCTGATGTGTGGGACCGGGAAGTTAATTTTGTGGTTAGTCGCGGCTGGCAGCTCGTTTAGTGCGATTTGTTACTCACTTGGCGCAGAAGCGGTGGTCTTCTATGATTGTTGGCAAAGCGATAGTTTTAGAGTACCTTAGCCACAGATGTGATGGCTTTGAGCAATTTACTCCCATCTAGATCACTGTGACTCTGAACGACGTCTACTCCGTGGCTGCTAACCCATCCTCTTCGCCTATAGGAAGAAGAAGATTCTGCACCTGCGCAGCGGTTCTAACTCAAGAGGGTCATCAACCGAAGCGGCATTTGGAAAGTAGTGACTGCACCCTCCATCAATGCACCCATGGTGCACCCACGCAAGAAAACATAGTAAAGCATTTTAAAAAATTCGAAAATTTTGTGGGAATGATCATCAACAAATGTTATGGGTGCTTGCAAATTTTGGTGGTCAAATAGCATTTGAGGAGCTCTGCACAAAAGAGCAAAATTATAAAACTGTTTAAACAATGCACTTAGATTTTGACTAATTTTCAATGATTTTGTCTTTTTTACAGAACTCCTCGGATGTTATTTGACTATCAAACTTTGCAAGCGCCCATAACATTTGTTGATGATCATTTCCACAAAGTTTCAGAATTTTTGCTATGTTTTGGTGCACGGAGCTGTGGTGTAGAAAACCACTCCCAGTCGGGGATTGCGGGAAGCCGAAGATACCACCGATGCAAGGGGTTGCACACCACCATCTCCGTGAAGGGGACTCTTTGCCCCTCATACGTGTATTACTGGTTGGGCCTGTCGGGGAGGACGCTGCCATCATAGACGTCACTAACGGCGCCCAATTGCCGGTGGGGGCAGGGAGGAAGGCAAATGAGAAGTTGGCGGCCAGGGCGACCACAGTGGCTGCCGATGCGGAGGGCTAAGGTGGGTCAATATCATTGAATACTTTGCGTGGATTGAGGAAGCCTAGGAAGGGCGGAGCGTGGAGCCAGTGGACCCGCCGGAGGAAGGGCGCGGAGTGGAGCCTGCGAAACCGTTGGAGGAAGGATAGGGATGGCAATGGGTAGGGTATGGGCGAGTACAACCTCCTTCTACCCAAACCCATACCCATAGAAACTTTCTATACCCACCCACTTCAATACCCATGGGTATAAACTAACACCTATGCCCATACCCATCAGGTATCCTATACCCAATGGGTATCCATTGGGTACAATATATAGCATTCCAATTCGTAAGAGGTAGATACATGAGTTCAAAATTCAAGTGTTCATGGTAGAGTAGTATAGCACGGATGCGGCCTCCTCCGGTGGGTGGCCTCTTGGAGGCATCAGGGGAGCAGCGGTTGGTGGAAGACTGACGCAGTGGAAGGCGGTGGTGGGAATTGGGGATCGTCGGATCGAGAGTTCGACAAGGGTCTGGTAGCGAAGAGTCGATATTTCATATTTTTGATTAGTCACATATATAGGACGTAGGAGGAGTGGCAAGCAGGTGATTATGCGCCTATGAGCTATGACTTGTTTAAGGAATACAAGATTTAGGGTTGGACCATATGAGTTGGATGTTAACCCCACATGTTATAGCAATTATTTTTATTTATTAATTTTTTAGGGGTATCCATTGGGTTACCCATGGGCATAATTTTTTACCCATGCCCTACCCATGTATTTTACGGGTATGGGTACCCATTATCCGTGGGTACAAAATCTTTCCAAATCTTGCCCATACCCATTGTTTTCGGGTAGGGTACCCGCGGGTACCCATACCCATGGGCAAAACTGTCATCCCTAGGAAAGAGATGATGCGGCGGAGGCACGGACCAGATCGTCTGGGTTGGAGAGGCGGAGGAAGATCTCTAACAGGAGATCGTCGGGCATGAGCGACAAATCCCTCGGGAGCTGGCCACTCTCCGGCGTGGAGGTGGAGCTGGGTGTTGGCGGCGGCACAAAATTGTAGTTTTTTTTAGCTTTTTTAGGGACATGGGGGACTTGTAGCTAGCACGCGAGACCCCCTGTACAACTCCCGCGAGCGTCAAACTGTTGAGCCTTTGCTGAAGAGATCCTCGAACGGCCGGCCCATTTGGAGCAAGCAAAATCCAGGCGCACAAAAAACTGTTGCGCGAGCGAGAGATCGAACTCGCGACCTTCTCGTAGTGGATACTTTTTCCAGACAAGTAGACCTACCGAGTTCTAGTGCTCAATTTACATCGCCCGACTCTAAGAACCAATTTGCGTCGCCAGAGTAGTCAAAGTACTATGTGCGACGGGCTGATCCTTTTGTTTTTCAAAATTTCAATATTTCTTGGGGAAAAATATGAACAACTTCCTTTAAAATTACGAATAATGTTTGAAAATCATAAAGAAATTTAGGCATTTGATCAAACTTTTAAAAACATGAAAAAATATAGAAAACATGAACAAAACGTTGAAATTTCAAATAATGAACAATTATTAAATATACAATGAACATTTTGTAATATACAATGAACAAATTTTAAATACACACCAAACATTTTTAATATATGCTAAACAAATTTAAATATACATTGAATATTTCTGTGATATATGCTGAAAATATTTAAATACACTTTTAACTTTTTTGTGAACATATGCTGAACAATTTTACAATACGCAATGAACATTTTTTATATTATGTTCAGCATTTTCTTTATATAGGCTGCACATTTTATTAAGTAAATGATGAACATTTTAGTATATAAAAATACAATGATCTTTGTCGAAAACACAAAAAAGAAACAAAAGGAAAAAAACGGAAAACGGAAAACAATAAAAAAGGGAAGAAGAAGAGAAGAAAAAGCCCCTGTTCAAGAATTCATCCAATTAACCAGTTAACTTGCCGATTAATCCCTACTCGTAGAGTCACCGAGTAGCCGATTAACTGATTAATCACCTGAGTAATGGATTAAATAGCCGATTAACTTACCGATTAGCCTATTAATCCCCTACTCGTGAGCTAACCGAGCAGCTACCAGTTAACGATTTCCTCAACAATAAAAAGCAGAGCGATAATGGCCTGCCCCAAACGGGCGACCCTATTCCTCGCCTTCAGCGAGAGAGGAGCGAACCTCTGGCGCCGGGGAACTCAACATGGCCAGCGGCCCAGCTGCGCGGGAAGCTCCAGCCTACGTTTTTTCTTTTTATCCTCTGTTTTTTTTTCCTTTTTTTCTTTCTTTTGTTTACTTTTGTTTATACTCTAAATATTCAAAACAATATTTTATATATTAGAATATTGAAAAATGTTGAATAAGAATAAAAAATGTTGAATAAGTATTAAGAAAATTGAACAAGAATTTGATAAAAATGTTGAACAAGTAATTGAAAAATGTTGAAAGACATTAAAAATGTTGAAAATGTATTTGAAAAATGTTGAATAAGTATTCAAAAATGTTGAACAACTATTTGAAAAATGTTGAATAAGTATTAAAAACCGTTGAACAATTATTTAAAAAATGTTGAACCAGTATCCGGAAAATGTCGAACATGTATTCGAAAAATGTTGACATAACTATTCAATGTTGAATAAAAATATTTGAAAAATGCTGAATAAAAATATTTGAAAAATGTTGAATAAGCGTTGGGACAATGTTGTACGTGTATACAAAAAACGTTGATCACTTATTAAAAAAATGTTTTTGACCTACACGAAAATATATAATGAAAAATAAAAAGAAAGGAAAATGTTGAACAAGTATTTAAAAAAATCTTGATCATGTATACAAAAATGTTGAACATGTATATAAAATTTTAGAATGAAAAAAAAACAAATAAAAAACAAGGAATGAAACAAATGGGGGATAAAGAAAAGAACAAAAAGTTCGGGAAATAAAGAAAAACAAGAAAACAAAGAAAACCCGGAGAAGTCCGGATTGGGTCACCTTCCTAATATTATTACTAACAAGTATTCCCTCCGTTCCTAATATTTACAAAATTGAGTAATCTATTTTGAAACGAAGGTTCTTGCTAGCCGACTGGTTAGTCACGCCAGCGCCCTGTTGACCAGGGTTTGATCCCTGGTTGTGCTCCTTTTTATTCCCTGTTAGTCGCTACGGCCACAAACTGCGAGCGGCATCGGGTGGCCAGGCTTCAGCGAAGCCATGTCCTTTTGACGCGTCGGCGCCAAAATAGGATCTGCCCTAGCACGCGGCCGGCTGCGCAGTGTTGCCTAAATGGACCAGTGCCACAAATTGCCTTAAACCTTCAATCTTGGCCCGTAAAGAAAACAGATTAGCTCCTCATTGCTGTCTGCAGTTTCTGGCAGGAGTTTTTTTTTTTTTGCCTAAAAAAATAGGAGTGCTATTTTTTCTGATCTTATGTGTACCCCACGATCAACTCAAAATAAAATTGTATCCCACGATGTTAAACCTTATCAATAAACAATTTGGCAGTGTGTTAGTACATTTTCCGGCATAATAGATATAAATTGCGCA
>NC_041391.1:37561831-37579082 GCF_002162155.2 Triticum dicoccoides | reverse complement strand
CTAGGTGAGGAATTCTTATTCGTCACCCCAGCCTATCCACGAACCAGCCGTCACAAACACAAAAGAAATCCAGCGGCGAATGTAAATTTACCTCACGCATGAGGGAATGGTAAAGTTACAGCATGAAGGCCCCACGTGAAAAAAAAACGAGGTAAATTTACCTCTGGTCTCTACTATAATGAAATAATGGGGAAAAAACTAACTCTATGGATCGTGTCCGCCATTTTCCGCGCCTTCTCCTCTAGTCCACCGCTGCTACCGGGACCTATTCCGCATGCAGCCACGGCGGTTCCCCGGAGGCCAGCGCAGCAGGTCACCTGTGGTAGCGAGCCGGTTCCGGTGGCTTTGCAGAAGGGAAAGAGGTCATCCTTCCGATGGGACCGTGACCTGAGCGCCAAGACATCGCTCGGCGCGTGGAGCCGTGGACACGCTCCGCAAGCTGGGGCGTTCTCGTGTGTCTCCTCTCCCGTCCCCACATCCTTGATTGAATATCAGAGATTTCACGGCCACCATTGAGTTGTCGTCATCTAGGTATGATCGACCTCCTCTTCAAGTTTTGTCACTGGCTCGAGCTCCACCTTGCCGCATCCACCCCTTGGTGACGTCCCTTCTTTTTGTTTTTTTAACCTTCCCTACCTATTTTTATGGAGACTGAAATTTGTTTGTGTCAAGAGTGCATCAGAATTTATGTGTTATGAGCTTGACATCTAAATGGCGGTGGTAAGGTTTGATGGGGCAATTACTTTCAGGGAATCACTTGTGCCTATTGTAATGAGAGCACATCATGTCATGTGAAATTAAAATTCCTATTCTAAGGTCTTACTCCCTCCGTAAAGGAATATAAGAGCGTTTAGATCACTACTTTAGTTATCTAAACACTCTTATATTTGTTTGCAGAGGAAGTACATCCTTTAGTTATCTAAACACTCTTATATTTGTTTGCAGAGGAAGTACAATGTTAGAACAAGTCCATGCGTTATCTTTCAGAAGTCAGTAGCAAAAGTATTAGTACCTCACTTTTTTGTCGGAGCACACCTTAACATTCAGTTAGATTTTTTTAGTGTTGCTTCGAAATTTCCATATCATGTCTGAAGGCTAAATTGATTCTCAGTTTATACGATGGCCATGTTCTTGTTGTTTTTCAGTTTTGCATCCTAATCAGATTTTGAGTTTGATTAGAAACCAGATCTAAAAATGTAAGTGAAGAGAGAGCTTTATTTTAACAGGAAAATTCTCACCTAACGCTTTTCTATACACCACCGAGGAAAATTCTGATCTGTCTTAATCTTTGCTATGCCCCTGAGGAAATTTCTCCCCTAACGCTTTGATTTCTTTGTATAGTCATGCATGTGTTATGCAGTGTACACGTGAGAATTGTGGTCTATTTGATATGAAGAAGTTGAGGGTAATGTGTTGTAAACCATGATGTTTTCCTAATATCCAATTGATTTGGTTCCAGGAGTCCATCGTCACTACACAATCACATATGGTGGCGACTCCCTAACTTATTTGTAGAATTAAGAAGCCAATATGTTTAATCTTGTTAGGTACTTGTGCATGGAAGATGCTTGACCATTGTTTGTTTTACATAATCTGTAGTGATTTTGACATAAACTCTCTCACATCTACTCAGGTGATTTGGTTGGGAAGCTCGCCGGTCTATTCGCTAGACACTGTATTGTTGTACATCAATATGTTTTGCCAGTGTACTATTCAATTCTTAGCATTCTTCTGTCTGGCAATAACATACATGGGAAGCCTTATTTTGGTTTCTGAAGTTGTGTTATGCTGGTGCATCATGTATATGACAAGTTCATTTATGGATTTATAGGGAAAAACGGAAATGGTTGTGGCTACCACTCTGCATTATGGTGTGTCTTATACCAAAAAAATAGTCAAGAAAAAGAATCAGACATAATTGCCAATAAGTCCGATTTTGTTTTGGAATTAAATGCTTTAAATATTGGATGCCACTTTATCTCCTATATTATGTTGAATCAGGTCTTATTAGAGCCTCAATATATTTGTAGTCTGCATCTAAAACATTGATCAAGGTGTTCTCACTATATCAGATAGTTTCTTGTGTTGCAACTGGACATGACAACAACTCTTGTTCAACGTGTTCTCAAAATGCTGACTTTAGATGCAGCACCATTAAGGAATGTGCCGCGAGGAAGCACATGGAGTGTGTTCCGGGAACGCCAGGAAGTTATTTTTTCATTTTTAAATTTTTAAACTTGTTTTATTGCTGACTTTGTATTAAAGGGTGTTTATTCAAAAATAAATTAAATAATATGAATACTTATTCAAAAAAAGGTGAGACTTCGTATTGATCCTATATAGGTATAATATAAGCTAAGAAAATCTTTTTGGGTGATTTTGAGAAGGTCGAAAAAAACTTGCTTAGAAATGGGGCCGTTTTCCCTTACTTTGGAGCCTGTTTGGACAACATTTTCAGTGACTATGAGTTGGACTTCACAAAAAGGGTTGGATTTATGAACTAAAGTGCATAGTAGTACATAAAACAATGCAACATCACAGAACAAACAAATGAGCCCCAAATATATTGGAGATAGGTTCAAATTTGAATCTCGGTTCAAATTTGAATTTTATTTCAAGTCAAATTAACATCATAGCACATAAGTTTTCACATGAAAGAACACAAGTTTTCACATCAAATGACAACAAACTTAAGTTATCACATCAAATTTGAATGATTTCGACTCTATTTCTTTTGCTTCTTTCTACCACCCGATTTCTTCTCCTTTTTCCACTGTTTGGTTCCACGGCGCATAGTTTGTTGATGATGATGCTCTTGCTTTTTGGCCCCTTGGTTTTCTTGCCAACTACACTAGGCCCCCTCAACTTTTGCACCTGACAATGTCCCACTTCTTCAGTTTGCACTTCTGCAGATTGAGTAGATGGCACACATTGTTCAACTACTTCAGTTTGCAACTCAACACTTGGCAGCACAACCTCCAAACATGGCAACACAGCTGTCAAAGCAGATTCGCATGGCAACACAACAGTTGCTTCATCTGCAACAGTTTCAGATTGCCCTAGCGCCTGCAAAACAGATTCAGTATGCATCACATCGTCCAAAATAGAAACACTTAGCTCATGTTCAGCAGTAACAGTTTCAGTTTGCTCCATATCTTTGTCACCAAACATTATCTGCTTAGTGCTCTTCCTTCTAAAGCCATTGAGTCTTGCTTTTTTCCTTGGCCAGCATTGTTCAACAACAAGAGGTGGGGCTTTTTCTGCACGCTTCCTCCTAAAAAATAAAGCATTTGACTTGGTTAGATACTAGAACAATTAGCAAAATCAAAAATTTGCAAAAACAGTAACATAAACATACTTTGGCCTCTAAGGAGTGTAGATGCATTTGGATGAACCAATTGTGTGCCCAAGTACCTCACACAACTTGCACCTATTTTTGTTACCTTTTTGAGCCCTTTTGGGCTTATCATTCTTTTCCTTTTCCTTTTTCCCCTTCTTACTACAACGACCTTTCTCAAACCAAGCTTTGAATCTGCTCTGTTTTGGCCTCCCAACCTTTCTTCTAGTGACAGGGGGACACAAGGTAAATTCTATTTCCACCTCAAGCCACTGAGATTGGTCAGTCAGTGCAGGAATTGGACTTGCATATGCAGCTTTGAATTTTTGTACTGAATAATACTCATGCAAATATGGGTGCATATTTATCCTGGGTTTAGATGCCAAAAAAAGTATGGAATGCTCACATGGTTTTCCAGTGTGTTGCCACTCTTGGCAAGTGCACTCATGCAACTCAGTATTTACCACATGCCTCTTGTCACTCTTTGTATCTCTAACTTCAGCACCCCACAAGGAAGATTTCTCAACAGATAGATGTGAAAGATTTCTACTCCTGTTGACCACCTGTTGTACCATTGTTGGAAGCTTGTCCCCTTCCAAAATATTAGCAATTTTTCCTCTCAACTCCCACAAACGCATGATCATGATCCTTATTTGGTCCACCATGTCATGCACAGGCAAGTCTTTCAAATCCTTCACTTTGTTGTTAAAACTTTCTGCCAAGTTGCTATTGATATGGAAAAGAAAATGCAGACATGAAAATTGAAGCGAACGCTAATTTGCATTACTAATTGTGGAAACAATATATGTGCACTGAAAACAGATTGAATTTAATGTCTGCTCCCTCGATTTGTGAATAAATTAAGCAAAACAGATTAATTATATTAACATCAATTAGCTTCTTTACGCGCAGAGCAGTACCTGCATACATTGAGAGCCGTTAGTCATGGATCTCGAGTCCATGAGGACGTTCAGGCAAGCTCTTGGCCGGAGATATTAGTTACCTGCACATCACATTGGTATTAGGCCAGGAAAAAAAATCAAAAAATTGTCTCCTCTAAGAAACTTGCCCAAGACAAAAACTGTGTGTCTTAAGATGGCAAGTGAAATAAGTTACAAACAGAGAAAATAAGCTACAGAGGCAACCAATTCTCACAAGATTATAGCTTTCAAATAGAGAAGAGAAAATCCAACAGCAATCAGATCGTCAGTAAATTATTTCTGCATGGTATACCTTGTCTGGTCTTGGGTCATCAACCCCATCCACACTCAATTAAGTCGCTGAAGGGATCTGGATTGAGCTCACCAACATCGTACTGCCGTCACGCCCCACCGTGGTCAGCTGCCGTCCCAACGCCGCCCAGCCTACCCGCCGACCAGCGCGCTGACGTGCCCACATGCCGCTCATTGAGCCGCCGGTGGCCGACCCCCATGGGGCAAGTCAGTCGCCGTTGAAGACCGCGAGTCAGCCACGCGAGATTGGAATAGGAACGGTTTTTGGAATAGTGGGCTCAGCCTAATCCCACGAACAAAAAACGGTTTTTGGTAACTCAAGGAACGGGGAAAAATTATGGCGGCACAAAAAAAGCTTTACCTCGCGCGCGTGAGGTTACAATTGAAGGCTGGAGTCGCAACACCCGGGTGGGATCGAACAAAACAATGGCCCGCTCGTTGGACTCACGTGAGGAATTACTTATTCTTCACCCTGGGTCTTAAATAGACTTTATATATACATATACATTCAAAGTGCGCTCAGCGGCTCGACATGTTTCAGCTAGTGCTCGCTAAAATAAATTAGAACATAATGCAAGCCCAAGCGTTTATATATACGCGCGTACACTTGCCCTATGAACACACACGCATATCCTATCTTTATTAACACCTCCGAAAGACTGAGTAGACATTTCATTTTGAGTTTGACAAAGTCACGACAGCCGTCTCGTATTCGACGGAAACATCTCCTTCCATCAAATGTGCATCACCAAAAATCATGAAATAAATCTAAAAAAATACGAGTACCGGGACTTGAATCCTGGAGGGCTGAGAATACCACTGTTCTTCTAATCATTGAACCACAGATTTGTTCGTATATAAGTGCCATATGTGGCACGTTCACGTACATGAGTGCAACTTTTGCGTGACTGGTAGTAGCTAGTTTTGCCACTTCCGAACCAAACATACGTAGCACTCGATCGTCATGCCGTCCTGACCTGCCAACGGAGACGCGACGGCATGCAGAGCTAGCACTCTATCAAGACACAGTGCTACTTGCTCGGTACCTCCCTAAAGACGTAAGAACGTTCCAAGCCATGCATGGAAGATTCGACCAGCCGGTCTCGCTACTACGTGTGCGTCAGGGGCGGTGCTAGGGGTATATTTTGGTTTTCATCCATGATTTTTATAAAACAGTGTTGATTTTGGCAAAAGAGTGACAATTTTCAAAAAACAACAATGATTTTGGCAAAATGAATACACATGAATAACCGGTTGCAAATTTCTGGAGCCGCCACTGGTGTGCGTCGCCCCGTCACATGGATCTCTTTCTCTCCACACAAAGCAGCTACAGTACATGTGGTTGTAACGTGCAACTGCATGTGCAGTATTCGCTTCGATGCGAGCAGGCAACAGTGTGACCAAGTTGCTGAGGTCGATCACTCGTACAGTAAGTACGTGGTCCTCGGCTGCATGTACGTATATACGGCTGGGGAGTAGCTACCTACAGCGACGGTTGCTGAGCGCGCAATAACTCCCAGGAACTGGTCAATCTTCGGCTTTTCCGATACAGTACTCATCACGATCTTTGATCACGCCACTCTTAGAACAAGTTGAGGTGCTCATGCCTCAGTTTATGTCTTGCAGCATTCAATGTGTAAACCGATCGGCTAACTTGCCGGCTCACCTTTGGCTTAAGCATGATTGCACATTTGATGTCATCGAGTGTTGGTTTGATGCTACTCTAGCTTCCTCATCAGCAGCCTTAGAGCAACTCTAGCAGATCCCGCAAAATCCTAACCCGCAAAACGCGTTTGCAGTTCGACGCGGATCTCGGTTGCGGGTCAAAAACGTGCGCAGCCGAACAGAAATTGTATTTGAAACTGCAAAAATGTGAAGAAACAAAATCGCGGGAGAAACTGCAACCGTAGTAGTTCATCACATACTATATATACTACATGATCAAACACTAATTCATTACAAACACTAGATCATACTACATACTACATTCACTACTAGTACTAGAGGGGGTGAGGATCTAACGGCGGCGAGCTCACGGCCATCGACGACGCGGTGGAGGAGCTCAATCCTCCTCGTCGGAGCTGCCGAGGTCGATGTACTTTGCCTTCTGCTCCTCATGGATGCGCCGCCACTCGTCGGTCTTCTCCTTGGCAGCAAGGTTCGCCGCGACCGCCTGCTGGAACACGAGGTCATCGAGCTCCTCGTGGTGGCACCATCACTCCGCAGGGCGTATGCCCGTGCCGACGGTCGTATTCCTTCGTCTCGCGGACGCGGAAGCTCGGTGGCGGCGAGAGGCCCCTGTTCGTCCACTTCCTCGCTCCGCGCTTCCTCGCGCCATCCGACCGGACATGCCGCTCGCGCTCGGGGTCGCTGCCGCCGCCGGATCTGCTCCCAGAGCCACGGCCGGAGCTCCACATGCGGCCTCACATGACGGCTGGAGGCGGAAGGGGCTCACCGGCAGCGAGAAATGTGAGGATGGGAGTGGGAATTGCGGAGTGACGCGGCGGCGGGGGGATAGGGTTTCGACCCGCAAATGCACCGCGAACCCGTAGATATACTGCTGGAGGAGGGGAGGCGGAGGCGGTTTGCGGGCCACGGTAAAAAAATTACGGACCGGGCGAGTATACGGGCTATGTTCTGACCAGAAATTTACGGGTTTTCCGATTTTGCGGGGCCTGCTAGAGTTGCTCTTATAGACCAGGAATACATTTGTTGATTAAAGCTCTCCATTTTTTTTTCAAAAAAAAGCTAGTGCCGCGGTTGGAAATGCGCATGGAAGTCTTGCCACCAGCTCGTTTGTCTCATGATTCGTGCAGTAGTTCAATCCTGTATGAGGACACACTAAAAAGGAAAATCCCTCAAAAAAAAGTTAAGTTTCAACAATGAAGCTTATGGTTTTTTTTGCACAGTTTTTGCTAAAGCATATCTAGATGTGCTATAAGTATTGCACATCTAAGTCTTATATCATTAGTTTTACACTAAGATGCGTGCATGCATTTTCTTTTGTCTTTTTTCATTTTTTTTCTAGTTTGATTGAGCACTTAGATGTGCAATAATTAGGGCACATCTAGATGTGCCTTGGACAGGCCCTTTTTTGCATCTAAAAAACTGTCAAGTTACAATGAGTTTAAGAGATATAATTTCAAGTGTTTTTCTCTGTCAGTCGTTGACACAAAATAATTGATATTTATTGATCGCTCATACTAAGTTTCAACATTGGGACTTACCTGGTCACGAGAAACACAAATATGAAAATCGAACTTAATTTGGAATTTTCTTTTAAAAATATAAATTTTTAAAATTCGAAAGCCAAAATAAAAAGCGGGCACCAAGGACACGTGGCCCCGCGCTTGCATGCTACAAATCCTCACCGGTGCCACAGCAAGAGATCATAACTGAAAGCCAAACAATTGTAGTGACATTTTTTCTTTTTCTTTTTTGGTAATCGATCAGAATTGAAAAGGAAAAAAGATCATCGTCTGCCAGATGGAAATCGAACGGAACAGCTAAAAAAAAAAAATCAAACGAACATGTACCGCACGCATGTCGGTCCATCATGGCGCCGGTCTGCCGCCACATTAGTTTTGTCGATTCCACTCAGATTTGATCCCTTCTGTCATTACACTCATGCAGGTGGTCTACAATCTCTACTACTTAAAAATAACGTAAAGTTTGTATTTCACTTTTCTTCTCACTACCCCTTCTTTCAACCTTCTCCATATAATAATCAAACCATCTTAATTTACTTATCTTCTAAACCAATTCTAGTTTAATTTACTTAGGAAACTTCTAATCAAAATATAAGATAAATCATGGGCAAAATTTGATGAACATTTATTTACACAATCGCATGCTATGGGCATGTAAATCAATTCTGATCAAAATATAAGAAAAATCACAGACAGAATTTGATGAACATTTCTTTAGCCAATCACATATTATGAGTAGGTAAATCACAAGCAAATGCACTAGAATATTTATGCACGGGGCATTGTTCTATGTCAAAAAATATATTTAAGCTAGGCAGAAGATCCATGATGACAGACAGACAGAGTTCGATCGGACGAAACATGAAAAAAAAAAACATGCACCACATCTCCTCGAATTTAGCTTATTTCATTTGCCGATTTAGCATATGCTCTGTGGCCAGAACGTGTGGTCTCATTTGTGGTAGCTTTTTCGCACGCCACAACACGCACATAGACTCGAATCAGATGCACTTTTTCTTTCAGTTCGACTTGCCTAGTGGACTAGTGGCACGCTACTGCGTTCGTGCAACAATCACATCATATTGATCTAATTTTTTTGTCGAAAAGTAGGATGACCCCCGGCCTCTGCATTTGGACGATGCATACGGCCACTTTATTAATTATTCTCAGAAGACCTTATAAAGTCATACAACAGCAAGACTAAAGCTACCGTCTAAGCAACAACTGTCGCTGCACCTATCCAATCGATGAAGGGACACTGATAGTCTGGGCCTAATACCAAACAGATATTGCAGCCAAACCTAAACATCTAAGACCTGAGGTCTCAACCAGGACACCTGCCGGGTATGGGGCACCTACCAGTCCGGCGCACTCTTCAACCAGGACGCCTGCCGGGTATGAGGCCGCCGTAGCCACCTGCCACCAATCCATCTCCAGATCTATACTGTTGCATCTACCTTGAACGGTCTAGCTACCGTCGACGCCACCACGACGCCAGACAGCTTCCTCCTCCTGCGCGAGCCCATCTCAGCGCACCGGACGCCGAGACACGACTGCGCAATGCCGCCGAGACCCACCGTTGATGATACTGTTGATGCCACACTGCTCCACCTACATGTCATCTCGCGTCGACTCCGAACTAGCAGCAACTCCACCCCTGAGCAGTCCTCGGCCGATGCCTTCGGGAAGGAACATGACACCAAAGTGCCATCGTCGCCCAAACAGAGGAACAGAGGCTTTCGCCTGCGCTCATGGCAAAGGTGGGCCTGATCTAATTGTATCGTCCATAAAAAGACGTTGATCAAGTTGCTAAAAAAAGGATCTAATGTGATCTATGTTGCGCATGTAAAGCATAATTCTGTTCTGAATAGTGGTCAATTCAAGTTAGAGCATGAATAGGCACGTTTAACACTACCACAACCAAAGTTTTCCCAGTCATGATTTAAGAAGATTGAACTAGAAATGTCCATGACATGACATTTCTATATTTTGTCAAAAGCTTAAATTGTTTCTACAATATCTCGAGTTCGGATGTGCCGGCTACACCAAAATACTGGGGTGAAAGCTATACTTCCTCGCACACCACTGCTTAGAACTAACAGAATTAAGGAGCGCCCAATCTAAAAAGATAACTTCAATGTATATGACTGTACTAGTACTAATTAAGGAGGTGGGTCACAGGGCTGCTATCGCATGGGATCAAGCGACAGTAGAGTTCATGCCCTTTGCATGAAAGGCGCACGTGCGAACACGTAGCCCCAGCCATGACCACGGACGCATGCATGCAAATGGCATCAGGTTTAATTCATGCATTAACCAATCGATGTGTACGTGTGTATTTATACTCCTTTGATCTTTTTCGTACAAGCGCGTACAGGCATGTATGTATGTACGTACACATGAGTATGATACTTAAACGTGCATTTTTTCAAGACGGAGACAAAAGATTTGCCGTATTCATTAATTAAGAAGATAGAATAGAGTTTGTTTGGGCTACAACCGACCCACAAAAACCACAAGGTGATTACTCGCGTTCTATGAGTGCCCCTAGTTTTTTTTAGCTCCCGCGACGCTCCAGGCTTGGCTTCGTCTAGAATGATGTTGAGTAGAATCATCGGTGAGCACTCTTGTTACGCAAGACACAGGAGTTTCGATCAATTTAGATTGCCCAGGAGACAAGCATGGTGAGGAAGCGCTGTGGCCTTTCGATTTGGAATGGACAACCCGGTCCTATGATCCCACCGAGAATCAACGGAGTCCTCCAAGTGCCATGGAGGTGTCCATGTAGTGCAGTCCAAGCTTCTGGATGACCAAATTTCATAGCCTAATGGTAAAACGACACCTGTAGATGCACTCCCGTTTCTTGCTCCCTCTTGCATAGCGTGCAAATGCTACAACATCTTATATTTGAAAACAGAGGTAGCAGCTTTCCTCGCATACTTTAATGAGATGATACTTTTTCTAGGTTACAAATAAGTGAGCAACAATGTCGTTTTGACTAGATTTACAAAATTATTAAAAGTCGTACCGTACTATAGGCTGGTCTAGAAACCAATTTGCTGGGAATCATTCACATGTGACAAAGAAACAAGGCTAGTAATCAAAGTTACACCATTCGCGTTCAATGGGCATAGTAAGCCACACCACGTCCCACCTTGTCCACCCTCTAGCTCCATCACTGCTTTTTGAACCATGTCAACATCAAAGATGCATTTGTTCGTTTCAATTAGAGGGAGTATGTATGTCCCATAGAATAAAGGGTTTGATCAAGATATGTACACCTCTAAAATATTATTGGCATTGAAACGGTGCGCCGACCGAGAAACTACATGATCTCCGAACCCGTAGGGCCGCACGCTTAACGTTCGATGACGTTAGAGTAGTATTGGGATATTTGATGGTTGGTAACCAAATGTTATTCGGAGTCCCGGATGAGCAGACCCCGGACGTCATGAGGAGTCTCGAAATGGTCGAAAGGTAAATATTTATATATGAGAAGTCATATTTTGGGTGATGCAGTTTTCTCGGTATTGTATCGGGAAGCTTTGAGAAGGTTTCAGAGGATTCGGGAGGGGTCCGGAAGTCCACAAGTGGGTCCACCATGTCCCAAGGGCTGGAATGAGCTAAGGGGAGGTGCCCTGGCCTTATTGGGCTAGGCGCACTAAGTCCTCAAAAGCCCATGTTGCTAGGGAAGGAAAAAAAATGGAGTCCTAGTATGAATAGGATTGGACTTAGAGTCCAAGTCCTCTCCCCCTTGGCTGCGCCCTAGGGCTTCAAGGGGCTGTTCCCCATGCTTTTCCACCTATACATAGAGGGGAGGGGCGCCCCAAGAGGACACACCAGCCCCTGGGCGTCCCTCTCTCTTCCGTTACACCACCACCTCGCCCCGATGACGCTTAGCGAAGCGATGTCGGTGCTCCACCATCACCATCACCACCACGCCATCGTGTTGGTTGCGATCCCATCTACTTCTCCGCCTTCTCTTGCTGGATCAAGAAGGGGGAGACGTCATCGAGCCGCACGTGTGCTAAACTCGAAGGTGTCGTTCGTTCGGCACTAGATCGGTTGGATCGTGATCGGATCACGAAGAGTACGACTACATCAACCGCGCTATATACGCTTCCGCTTTCGTTCTACGAGGATATCTAGACATACTCTCTCCTTTCGTTGTTATGCTTCTCCTCGATAGATCTTGGGTGTTCGTAGGATTTTTTTGATTTTCATGCTTCGTTCCCCAACAGGGTTTAGTTCCATTAAGATGAAAAAATGTAATGAATTTTGTCTGGTTTATATGAAAAGTGTTTGAAATATAATGAATTTCGTCCGGTAATATGATATCCACCGTGTTTGCACGAATTTGATTCGGTTATAGCATCTACAGCCGGGCGCCCTATATCCGTCTCATACGCCCGGCCAGACCGTCCGGTCACTGACCGGTCACAAAATACCGACCCAACCGGAGCTCTTAAATGGGCCTTAAATGCCCGGGCTGGCCGGCACCCTCATATCTGTCCCAGATGTAGGGCAGATATGAGGCGGCCTGATACGTCTCCAACGTATCTATAATTTATGAAGTATTCATGCCATGTTTACAATAGTTTTTTAGATTTTGGTATGATTTGATTAGAACTAACTCGGACTGACACTATTTTCAGCAGAACTAACGTGGTGTTGTTTTTGTGCAGAAATAAAAGTTCTCGGAATGCGCTGAAAATCAACGGAGATTTTTTTGGGAAAATATAAAAAATACTGGAACAAAAATCTATCGGAGGGGAGTCCCGTGGGCTCCACGAGGGTGGGGGCGCGCCCACCCCCTAGGGCGCGCCCCTATGCCTCGTGGACTCCCTGTGGTGCCCCTTGACTTGTCCTTGACGCCAACCTCTTCTATAAATACCCAAACCTCCAGAAAATAACCTAGATCGGGAGTTCCGCCACCGCAAGCCTCTGTAGCCCCGAGAAATCAATCTAGGCCCTCTTTGGCACCGTGCCGAAGGGGGCCATCATCACCGGAGGCCATGGGGAAGGATCTCGGAGGGGCCATCATTGCCATGAAGACCAAGGACCAGAGGGGGAACCTCTCCCCATCCAGGGGGAAGGCCATGGAGGAGGAAGCACAAGGGGGAGAACTTCTCCTCCTCTTTCTCGGTGGCGCCGGAGTGCCATCGGGAGGGGAATCATCGCCGCGGTGATCGTCTTCATCAACATCACCATCATCATCACCATCCTGATCTCTTTTACACGGTCCACTCTCTCGCACCCCGCTGTAATCCCTACTTGAACATGGTGCTTTATGCCACATATTATGATCCAATGGCCATCTTATGATGTTTTGAGTAGATATCCTTTGTCGTTGGGTTGATTGATGATCTAGATTGGTATGAGTTGCATGATTTATTTTGGTGCTGTCCTATTGTGCCCTCCGTGTCGCGCAAGCGTGAGGGATTCCCGCTATAGGGTGTTGCAATATGTCCATGGTTTACTTATTGTCTGCGTTGCTTGAGTGCCAGAAGCATAAACACGGATAAGTGAGTCATGACGTATGGGAATAAAGGGGACTTGATATGTTAATGCTATGGTTGGGTTTTACCTTAATGATCTTTAGTAGTTGCGGATGCTTGCTAGAGTTCCAATCATAAGTGCATATGATCCAAGAAGAGTAAGTATGTAAGCTTATGTCTCTCCCTCCTGAAATTGCAATAGTGATTACCGGTCTTGTTAAGAATTGCCTAGGATAATTCCGCACACCGACCCATCATTATTCCACACTCGCTATTTATAATATTTAGTAGTATATTCTAAATTTATGATAACAACACCTACATCTATATTTTAGCTCTTCGATATCATACAAAGTTATCCTCTTCATACCCACAACGTAGTTTTATTTCTCGTTTCTAGTTGGAAGCAAACGTTCGGTGTACATAGAGTCGTATCAGTGGCAGATAGGACTTGAGAGAATATTGATCTAGCCTTTATCTCCTTGTGGCTTCGACACTCCATGCTTATCACTTCCACCTTTGGAAATTGCTATGATGATTACCTGCACTTGGGGATTATCAAGCAATTTTCTGGTGCCGTTGCCGGGGAGCAATAGCGTGGGGTTGATATTCTCGTGTGTGCTTGTTTGCTTTATTCACTAAGTAGTTTTTGTTTTCCCTTTTTGATTTCCTTAGTTGTGGGTGAAACATACAAAAAATCAAAAAAAATGAAAACACAAAAAGATGCACTTGCCTCATATGCCTAAAAAGTTTTTCAAGAAGAGAAGTGATTGGAAAGTTATGCATTGAAGAAGTGAGGGTCGACCTTGAGCACTTGTGTTCATGCTCATGGAAACAATGTAGAATTTTTCATGGAAGTTTCTCTGTAAATAATTACCCCCTTGTATATATTCTTTCTATTAAAAAAATAAATGTGCCAAGGTTTGGGTTTAGGATGATTAGATTGCTTGTTTACTATGTGCAGTACAAAAACAGAAACTTTGGCTGTAGCGCGTGAATTTACATTTTTTACTGAAAAGTCAAATGGGTCTGAAACATTTTGCACATTACTTCTGTACAAATTTTTTAAATTTTAATCTTTTATTTAGAATTTTTGGAGTTACAGAAGTTTACTAAATTTCCAGATTACTACAGACTGTCCTGTTTTTGAAAGATTCTATTTTCTATGTGTTTTTCGCTTATTTTGATGAATCCATGGGTATCGGGGGGTATGAACCATAGTGAAGTTGGAATACAGTAGATAAAGTTCTAATATTAAATTGAAATGAGTTTGCAACAATGCCTAAAGGTAGTGATTTGCTTTATTATACTAACGGATCTCACAAAGTTTTTGTTAAGTTTTGTGTGGATGAAGTGTTCGAAGAACGAGGAGTTACCGATGTGAGAAGAATAAAGAGAGGCAAGAGTTCAAGCTTGGGGATGCCCAAGTCACCCAAGTAAATACTTCAAGGATACTCAAGCATCTAGGCTTGGGGATGCCCTGGTTGGCATCCCATCTTTCTTCTTCAACAATTATCGGTATACCTTGGTTTTTGTTTTGTTCACATGATTTGTGTCCCTTGTGTTTTTATTTTTCTTTAGGAACCATGCTAGTATGAGATAACCCTTCATTGATTTATAGAATGCTTCATGTGCTTCAATTATATCTTTTGAGTATGGTTTTACATAATGCTTCATGTGCTTCACTTATATATTTTGAGCTTCGATATTGGTTAGTCTATATTAACTGTAGAATGCTCCATGATCTTCACTTATATCTTTTGGAGTATGAATAATACTATCATCTAAAGTGGTTTTGGAAGAGTGTCAACTTTAGGAATTAGTGATCCCACTATTTTGGAGGGTGTTGAATCTTAGTGTGATATTTATGAAAGTGGATTTGGAAGAGTGTCAACTTTAGTTAGTAATGATTCCACTATTTCGGAAGAGGTTCCAATTGATTATGGGAACAAAGTTGTTATCTATGATGATTAATGTGATGACATGTATGCTATAAAGAATAATGTTAACCATGAAACTTGTCATCATGATTTTAATTTTCAATTGGATTATGCCTCACATGACGGTTATTTTGTTGTGTTTGCTCCCACTATTCCGAATGAGAAGAATTTTTGCTTGTGTGGAGAGTAGTAAAATTTCTATGCTTGTAGATGATGAAAAGAATGCTTTATGTGATGGTTGTATTGTTAAACTCATTCATGATGCTACTGAAAATTATTATGAGGGAGGAATATATGCTTGTAGGAGTTGCAATAATATCAAGTTTCCTCTCTATGTGCTTAAAGTTTCGAAGTTATACATGTTCTGCGTTCCTATGCTAGTTGATTCTTGTTCCCTTAAATTGTGTGCTCACAAAATCCCTAGGCATAGGAAGTGGGTTAGGTTTAAATTTGCTAGTCATATTCTTCATGATGCTCTCTTTATGTTTCAATTCTTATCTTTTATGTGAGCATCATTAAAATCATCATGCCTAGCTAAAAGGCATTAAAGAAACACTAGTAGAAAAGGGGGCAATGGTCCAGGCCAGGTCAGCCATTAGTCCCGGTTCAATCGAGAACCGGGACCAATGGGGGCATTGGACCCGGTTCCTGAGCCCCGGGGCCGGCCGGGCCACGTGGGCCGTTGGTCCCGGTTAATCTGGACCTTTTGGTCCCGGTTGGAGGGACGAACCGGGACCAATGGTCCTCGCTCCTGGCCCACCACTATTGGTCTAGGTTGGTGGCATGAACCAGGACCAAAGGCCGCACTTTAGTCCCGGTTCATGCCACCAACCGGAACTAACGGGTTGGTCCTCGTAGCGGCCAGAGTTTAGTCCCACCTCGCGAACCGAAGGGGGCTGACACCGGTTTATAAGCCCCTCCCTCTCTGCCTTGTTGAGCTCCTCTCAGAATGAAAATAGATGCCCTTATACGGGGAATTTGACCTAAATTCATACTGAATTTCTCTGAAGTTAGTAGAAATTTGATATGAATTTAGGTTGAATTCTCTCTGTAAGCGCATCTATTCTCATTCTTTTAGTAAAGTTAATCACAACTATTTTTTCTTCTATTTATTTCTGAGTAGTTTTTTTCTTTTCTGCAATATTTATTTTTTCTATTTATTTCCGAGTTGTAATAAGTCATTAAAAATAAGCATATATGCTCATTTTTTAGTAAAGTTAATCACAACTATTTTTTCTTCTATTTATTTCTGAGTAGTTTTTTATATAGTTTTTTTCTGCAATATTTATTTTTTCTATTTATTTCTGAGTTGTAATAAGTCATTAAAAATAAGCATCTATGCTCATTTTTTTAGTAAAGTTAATCACAACTATTTTTTCTTCTATTTATTTTTGAGTAGTTTTTTATATAGTTTTTTTCTTTTCTGCAATATTTTTTTTTATTTCTGAGTTGTAATAAGTCATTAAAAATAAAAAAGAGGCGCAATGCTCGTTAATTCGCTTCAAGCCATTCGGAATAGTGTAAACTGCACTGCACATAGCTCTGTGCAGTCTACCCTATTCCTCAAGGCTTGAAGCGAACCAACGTGCACGTGAGCATTGAGCCTCTTCTTTATTGTCTCTGCACTCAGGGCTTATAAACAGCCGCGAGTGCCTCTCGCTTGGCGAGGTGGGACTAAAAAAACAGCTGCAGAAAGAATCAACTAAAAAACAACTGCAGAAAATAAATAAGTAATTAGACGGTCCATTGGTACCGGTTGGTGGCGCCAACCGGTATCAATGCCTCTCTTTAGTCCCGGTTGGTGGCTCCAACCGGGACCAATGCAACTTTTTAGTCCCGGTTGGCGGCACCAACCGGGACCAAAGGTCTTTGTTTCCCGCCCTTTGGGCTGCTGAAAAGAGGCCTTTGGTCCCGGTTGGTGGCTCCAACCGGGACTAAAGGTTGCATTGGTCCCGGTTTGCGCCACGAACCGGGACAAAAGCGTTTGCTATATAAGTAGCACTTAGGAAAATTTCAAAACCACGCCGCCCACTTC
>NC_041391.1:37558643-37559616 GCF_002162155.2 Triticum dicoccoides | reverse complement strand
ATGCAAAGATCGAATATTTAAAAGAAATTATTATTTTTTTCTGTTCATAATTTTGTTCATAGAATTTTAATGATTTTTTTGTTCATAGTATTTAGAAAAAGGAAAAAAAATAAGAAGAGAAAGAGTTTAATATAATTAGTTAGAAAAATACTAGTTTATTTTTAGTAATTACTATTTTACTTTATTTATAGTAAGTGCTTCATATATAGTTGAACTAGCTAGTTGATTTAATAAACTACTTTATTTTACTATATATAGCAGTAGTTTGTTTTTAGTAAGTACTAATTTATTTATTTATAGTAAGTGCTTAGTAGTTGAACTAGCTAGTTGATTTAATTAATAAAACTACTTTATTTAACTATATATAGAAGTAGTTTCTGCATCGATCCCGCATCCTCGTCGTCGTCGACTCGGTGGCGGAGGCCTGCTTGATTAGGGCCATGTTCGGGACTGGGCTCCGCCGGGCTGGTATTGGGAGGTGCTACCTTCTAGGGGACGTAGGTTGGTGAGGAGGCAGCCCGTTGTTGACGCGATCCTTGTTTGGTGGCGGTCGCGTGGGCCAGTGACGGTGCTGAGGCTTCCGGACACCGCGGAGGTGGTACGTCACCGTGTCAGCGAGGAGGACGAGCACGTCCGTTGCTACATGGTTGCATTGGAGGGCAGGTTCGACAATACCTGGCAGGTTCTTCAGGGATCTCACTAGAGCTATGATCCTGTGATGGTTCCTTATCTTTGGGTGTCCACCGCCCGCGACGATACCCGTCGGGCGCTACGGTTGTAGTTGTATTAGTGATGCTATATTAGTGATAATATTCGATGATGTACGGACACCAAGAGATGATGTACTTTTGCTTATAATTATTGAATGCATGCTAATTTGAATACTACTTTATTTTATGATTTGGTTTTGCTTATTTTATGATTTAGTTTTTCTTATTGAATGCTCATATTGGATAAATTTTCCTTCATTCCC
>NC_041391.1:37552133-37558557 GCF_002162155.2 Triticum dicoccoides | reverse complement strand
TGTGCTAGACAATTTGGTGTAATAATGCACTCGGGAATGAAAGGAGGAGCTACGTACATCACCGATAGTCAACCCGTGATTAATAATAATGATCTAGTTTAATATTTGAATTATGAACATAGGACGGAAATATCGTACTCGGACGATGAAAACCGCCCGGGGGAGTGCGACTGGTGCCACGGCGACCGAGGTATGTGCGACAGGTTCATTGAGCTGGACGAAGATCGGCGCTTCAACATTAAGCTCGAGGAGACCTTCGATGTTCATACGGTACGCAACTACGACAATAGTTTTTTTCGTAATTAAGCACAACTTCAACTATTTTAACGTGTATTCTTCATCTTTTCCAATTCGACTAGCTTATCCCATGCTATGCAAGACGCTATGTCTTGGAGAGGATGGGTTTTGAAGACCATGAAAGTATCGAAACCAAAACAATTATCCTAAGTACCCATCATGGTGTGGATTTTCAAGTAAAGTTGTACAATGCTGAGAGTGTAACCCATTTTGGTTGCAAAAATTGGGAAGCACTTTGCAATATGTATGGTTTTGATGAGGGTATGCTTGTCACCATGGATCTTGGTGATCCTACAATCGAGCAAGAGAGACCTTCAATTTGGGTCCTTGTGGATACACCTCCAATCTTCCCCCATGTGAGCTTAACATAGTTATTAAGTAATTTATATTGTTTATTTCAAAATAGTTGACAACTTATTTCCATTGACAGCTTATTTTCATTCTTCAAAGAATGTGCGGAAGATGGTAGACAGAACCTACTACATCGAAGGCTCCGAATTAACTTGTCAGGAGAAAAATCATCTGGTCGCATTTTGTACTGATCTTGAGAATTACAATATCTAGAATCAAACTCCTCAACATTATGGTCAATACGTGCCACTAGTCGTGTTGAACTACGGTAACTACCATGGAGATACCCTGGTAAGATTTTTTACTATTACGACATCCTTGCATCTTTTTGCACACTTCTAAAACTAGTACATCATTGCTAATTACGAAGTTATTACTATGTTTATGAATAGATAATCCCGAATGATTGTGTGCCTCATCTGATGTATACGCACGGTACCCTTCATGTTTTGAACATACAACCAGGTCTTCCTACGAATCTCAACTATCCATACCCGGTTTCTAAAAGAAGTGGAGACATGACAATCAAAGAATGGAAAAAATGTATGGACAGTCGTAAGGAGCTTCTTGGAAGCAAAAAGTAGCGAAGGGCAAGAATTGGAGACAGGATGATCGCCATTCTTCATAATGGAGAGTCAGGGTCTATATTGTTTTATGCTATTTTACCTTAAGGGTGTTTAGGTCCTACCTGATACTGATGATCATGTGCTAAGAACAATTATGTAGGGTTGGGTTCGATGACTATGAGGATGATGATCGTATGACTTATTATTAATAACGAGTAGAAGTTGTATGATGATGCATGATTAGTAGGACTTGTTATTATATATGATGATGTATGATGCGAGCATGCATGAGTTATTATATCAGCGGGTGAAATGAACATATATAGCAGCAGCGTTGGTAAACCAAGGACGAAGATATAAGAGAGGACACTTGTCTCTATTAGCTAGCTAATAACAACCTAAAAATAGCCCCCAAAACTCCTAAAGCAGCCACTTTTGTTTTTAAAAAAAGAAATACATGGACTTTTGGTCCCGGTTGGTGCCACCAACCGGGACCAAAGGCCCCCCTGGCTGGGCTCGGCAAACCGGCCACGTGGAGGAACATCTGTCCCGGTTCGTGTTTGAACCGGGACTAAAGGGGGGAGGTATTAGTAACGACCCATTAGTCCCAGTTCATGAACCGGGACTAAAGGCCCTTACGAACCGGGACAGATGCCCCCTTTTCTACTAGTGAAAAGCGCTTGTTGGGAGACAACCCAATATTTACCTTTACTATTTTTGTGTTTCCACATGATTAAGCTACTTTAGTAATCATGTTTTATAGCTTTTGTTTCAATAAAGTGCCAAGTAAGACCTTTGGGAAGATTTGGGTGAAAGTTAATGTGATCTTGCTGTAAAAAAATAGAAACTTTGCCTCACGAGATTAGCTATCATATTTTACATAAGAGTGCTTTTGAGTTGATTCTTTTGGCAGAAGATTAATAGACAAATTGCTCACGTCCAACAATTTATTTCAGAATTTTTGGAGTAGCACAAGTATGGTTGTTTTTCAGCTCATTACAAACCGTTCTATTTCTGGCAGATTCTGTTTTTAATGCATACTTTGCTTGTTTTCTAGTTTTTATGGCTTATATTGCTCAATATAAATTGTAGAAATGATATGGTATAGTAGGCATTGTGTCAGAACAATTATGAATCTTGTCTTTGACAGTACCAAAGTGAATGATTTACTCTTTATCATACTAACCCATCTCACGCGGTTCCGTTAAGTTTTGTGTGATTGAAGTTTTCAAGTTTTGAGTGAGATATCGATATGAGGAGAATAAGGAGTGGAAAGACTCTAAGATTGGGTATGACCAAGTCAGCCCAAGGTAATATTCAAGGAAGACTACAGCGCCTAAGCTTGGGGATGCCCCGGAAGGCATTCCCTCTTTCGTGTTCAAAACCATCGGTATACCTTACCCGGAGCTATATTTTTATTCGTCACATGATATGTGTTTTGCTTGGAGCATATTTTCATTTTACTTGCTGTTTGAATAAAATCATTGGATTTGAAATCTTGAATGAAAAAGAATCCTCCCATGGCTAGTTAATTATTTGACTAATCAGTGTTCTTCACTTATATCTTTTTGGAGTAGTTTGTCATTTACTCACGTGCTTCATTTATATCCTATGAGTAAATGGTTGAATGAATTGAATATCATAAATCTAAATTTATATATGTTTAATGACTTCACACATAATAAGTATAGGAAGTAAACTTATTGAATGTCAGCAAACGCAGCATTGGTCACTTGAACAATTCATGAAAGAATATTAAAGGAAGAGAGACTTCACATATAAATATAATATCTTGGACATCTTTTGTAATTGTGAGCACTCATTAAAATATGACATGCTAAAAGGTTGATGTTGGACAAGGAAGACAACTTAATGGGTTATGTTTTCCGATATCCTAAAAGTTATATTGTCTTGGATCATCCAACATGTTGAGCTTGCCTTTCCCTCTCATGCTAGCCAAATTATTTGCATCAAGTAGAGATACTACTTGTGCTTCCAAACATCCCATAAACCAGTTTTGCCATGAGAGTCCACCATACCTACCTATGAATTGAGTAAGATCCTTCAAGTAAGTTGTCATCGTGCATGCAATAAAAATTGCTTCTTAAATATGTATGATCTATTAGTGCGAAGAAAATAAGCTTTATACGAACTTGTGATAGGGAAGAAATAAAAGCGACAGATAATGACCCACAAGTATAGGGGATTGCTACGTATTGAGCTTGCGTTGGTTTTCCTTGAAGAGGAAAGGGTGATGCAGCAATAGTAGCGTAAGTATTTCCCTCAGTTTTTGAGAACCAAGGTATCAATCCGGTAGGAGGCTCCTCAAAAGTCCCACACACGTACACAAACAAACACAGAACTCGCAGCCAATGCAATAAAGGGGTTGTCAATCCCTTCATGGCCACTTGCGAAAGTGGGATCTGATAGAGATAGTATGATAAGATAAATATATTTTTGGTATTTTATGATATAGATGCAAAAGTAAATATGCAAATAAAAGTAGATTGAAAGCTTGTATGATAAAAGATAGACCCGGGGGCCATAAGTTTCACTAGTGGCTTCTCTTAAGATAGCATAAGTATTACGGTGGGTGAACAAATTACTGTCGAGCAATTGATAGATAAGCGAATAATTATGAGATTATCTAGGCATGATCATGTATATAGGCATCACGTCCGCGACAAGTAGGCCGACTCCTGCCTGCATCTACTACTATTACTCCACACATCGACCGCTATCCAACATGCATCTAGAGTATTAAGTTTATAAGAACAGATTAACGCATTAAGAAAGATGACATGATGTAGAGGGATAAACTCAAGCAATATGATATAAACCCCATCTTTTTATCCTCGATGGCAACAATACAATACGTGCCTTGCAACCCTTTCTGTCACTGGCTAAGGACACCGCACGATTGAACCCAAAGCTAAGCACTTCTCCCATGGCAAGAAAGATCAATCTAGTAGGCCAAACCAAACTGATAATTCAAAGGGACTTGCAAAGATAACTCAATCATACATAAAAGAATTCATAGGAGATTCAAATATTTCTCATAGATAAACTTGATCATAAACCCACAATTCATCGGATCTCGACAAACACACCATAAAAAGAGTTTACATCGAATAGATCTCCACAAGAGAGGGGGAGAACATTGTATTGAGATCCAAAAAAATAGAATAAGCCATCTAGCTAATAACTATGGACCCGAAGGTCTACGATAAACTACTCACAACTCATCGGAGGGGCTATGTTGTTGATGTAGAAGCCCTCTGTGGTCGATTCCCCCTCCGGTGGAGCGCCGGAGAAGGCTCCAAGATGGGATCTCGCGGATACAGAAAGTTACGGTGGTGGAAATTGTTTTTTGTTGGCTCTCTGGATGTTTTCGTGGTACGTATGTATATATAGGAGGAAGAAGTACGTCGGTGGCCGCTCGTGGGGCCCAGGAGACAGGGGGGGCGCGCAGGAGGGGTGGGCGCGCCCTTCTATCTCCTGGCCGCCTCGATTGCTTCGAAATACTGAAATAGGCAAAAAAATAGCAATACGGGCTGGGCCTCCGGTTAGTAGGTTAGTCCCAAAAATGATATAAATGTGTAAAATAAAGCCCATAAACATCCAAAAGGGGTAATATAATAGCATGTAACAATAAAAAATTATAGATACGTTGGAGACGTATCAAGTATCCCCAAGCTTAATTCCTGCTCGCCCTCGAGTAGGTAAATGATAAAAACAGAATTTTTGATGTGGAATTCTACCTAGCATAATTCTCAATGTAATTTTCTTTATTGTGGCATGAATGTTCAGATTCAAATGATTCAAAATAAAAGTTCATATTGATAAAAAAATAGTAACACTTCAATCATACTAATCAAAGCAATCATGTCTTCTCAAAATAACATGGCTAAAGAAAGTTCATCCCTACAAAATCATATAGTTAGGCTATGCTTCATTTTCGTCACACAAAGATGTTCCCAAATTCTACACCCCCGATGACAAGCCAAGCAACTATTTCGTACTTAAATAATGTCAAGCTTTTTCAACCTTCACGCAATACATGAGCGTGAGCCATGGATATAGCACTATGGGTGGAATAGAATATGATAATGGAGATTGTGTGGAGAAGACAAAAAAGGAGAAAGTCTCACATTGACGAGGATAATCAACGGGCTATGGAGATGCCCATCAATTGATGTCAACATGAGGAGTAGGGATTGCCATGCAACGGATGCACTAGAGCTATAAATGAATGCTCAACAAAAGAAAACTAGTGGGTGTGCATCCAACTTGCTTGCTCACGAAGACCTAGGGCATTTAAGGAAGCCCATCGTAGGAATATACAAGCCAAGTTCTATAATGAAGAATTCCCACTAGTATATGAAAGTGACAACATATGAGACGCTCTATAAGAAAACATGGTGCTACTTTGAAGCACAATATATGAGACTCACTACATGAAGGACAAGGTGCTACTTTGAAGCACAAGTGTGGAAAAAGAGATAGTAACATTGCCCCTTTTTATTTATTTTCTTTTTCTTCCTTTTCCTTTTTTTTCTTTTTTTCTTTGGCCTTTCTTTTTTTTCTTTTGGCATTTCTTTTTCTTTTTCTACTTGGGCAATGCTCTAATAATGATGATCATCACACTTTTATTGATTACAACACATGAATTACAACTCAAAACTAGAACAAGATATGACTTTATATGAATGCCTCCGGCGGTTTACCGGGATGGTGCAATGAATCAAGAGTGACATGTATGAAAAATTATGCATGGTGGATTTGCCACAAATACGATGTCAACTACATGATCATGCAATGGCAATATGACAAAAGTAATGTATGTCATGATGATAAACGGAACGGTGGAAAGTTGCATGACAATATATCTCGGAATGGCAATGGAAATGCCATAATAGGTAGGTATGGTGGATGTTTTGAGGAAGATATAGGGAGGTTTATGTGTGATAGAGCATATTATATCACGGGGTTTGGATGCACCGGCGAAGTTTGCACCAACTCTCAAGGTGAGAAAGGGCAATGCACGGTACCGAAGAGGCTAGCAATGGTGGAAAGGTAAAAGTGCGTATAATCCATGGACTCAACATTATTCAAAGAATTCATATACTTATTAAAAAAATTTAGAAGTCATAAAAAATCAAGCATTACGCGCATGCTCCTAGAGGGATAGATTGGTAGGAAAAGACCAT
>NC_041391.1:37551333-37552123 GCF_002162155.2 Triticum dicoccoides | reverse complement strand
GCTCATCCCCGACCGCCACTCATAAGGATGCACAAGCCAGGTACACTTCATGTTTCAAATTTGTTACACAACTTTAACCATACGTGCATGCTACGGGACTTGCTAACTTCAACACAAGCATTCTTTAAATTCATAATCACCCAACTAGCATGAGTTTAATATCACTACCTCCATATCTCAAAACAATTATCAAGTATCAAATTGATCATAGCATCCAATTCACTTCCTATGATAGTTTTAATTATACCCAACTTGGATGCCTACCATTCTAGGACCAATTTTATAACCATAGCAAATACCATGCTGTTCTAAGAGACTCTCAAAATAATATAAGTGAAGCGTGAGAGACTAGCAATTTCTACAAAATTATGCCACCGCCGTGCTCTAAAAGATATAAGTGAAGCACTAGAGCAAAAACTATCATGCTCAAAAGATATAAGTGAAGCACATAGCATATTCTAATAAATTCTAATCAAGTAGGCTTATCCAAAAAGGTGTGTACAACAAGGATGATTGTGGTAAACTAAAAAGCAAAGACTAATATAATACACAACTCTCCAAGCAAAACACATATCATGTGGCGAATAAAAATATAGCTCCAAGTAAAGTTACCAATGAATGAAGGCGAAAGAGGGGATAACTTCCCGGGGCATCCCCAAGCTTAGGCTTTTGGCTACTCTTGAATATCTTGGGGTGCCTTGGGCATCTCCAATCTTAGGCTTTTGCCACTCCTTATTCCATAGTCCATCAAATCTTTACCCAAAACTTGAAAACTTCACAACACAAAACT
>NC_041391.1:37546462-37551042 GCF_002162155.2 Triticum dicoccoides | reverse complement strand
AACAGGAAATCTCATAAGCTCCGTTAGTGAAAGAAAACAAAACCACCACATAAGGTACTGTATTAAACTCATTCTTTATTTATTTTGGTGTTAAACCTACTGTATTCCAACTTCTCTATGGTTTATAAACTATTTTACTAGCCATAGATGCATCCAAATAAGCAAACAACACACGAAAAACAGAATATGTCAAAAACAAAACAGTCTGTACCAATCTGTAACTAACGCAAACTTATGGAACTTTAAAACTCCTACCAAAATAGGAAGTCCTGGGCAATTTGTCTATTGATCAGCATCAAAAAGAATCAACGCAAAATCACGTTTCTGCGATTTAACAAAACTAATTTTGTGCGCGCAAAGTTTCTGTTTTCCAGCAGAATCAAATTAACTATCACCATAGGTTATCCTATAGGTTCTACTTGGCACAAACACTAATTAAACCATAAAAAAACATCTAAACAGAGGGTAGATGCAAAATTTATTACTAAACAGAAACAAAAAACAAAAAACACAAATAAAATTGGATTGCCTCCCAACTAGCGCTATCGTTTAACGCCCCTAGCTAGGCATAAAAGCGAAGATAGATCTAAGTAGTGCCATCTTTGACACTCAATTCATAAGTAGTTCACATGGTAGATTCATAAAGTAATTTGACTTTATTTCTTGGAAAGTGTTCCATGCCTTTCTTTAATGGAAATTGGAATCTAATATTCCCTTCCATCATATTAATAATCGCGCCAATCGTTCTAAGGAAAGGTCTACCAAGAATAATAGGACAAGAAAGATTGCAATCTATACCAGGAACGATAAAATCTACGGGCACCAAATTTCTACTTGCAACAATGAGAACATCATTGATCCTTCCCATTGGATTTTTAATGGTGGAATCCGCAAGGTGCAAATTTAAAGAGCAATCATCAAGATCATGGAAACTTAGAATATCACATAAAGTTTTCGGAATCATGGAAACACTAGCATACAAATCACACAAAGCAAAACACTCATGATCTTTAATTCTAATCTTTATAGTAGGTTCCCACTCATCATTAAGTTTTCTAGGTATAGAAACTCCCATATTAAGTTTTTCATCATAAGATTGCATCAAGGCATCAACGATATGTTTGGTAAAAGCTTTATTTTGACTATAAGCATGAGGAGAATTAACAACGGATTGCAACAATGAAATACAACCTTCTAAAGAACAATTTATCATAATCAAATTCCTTGAAATCCGAGATAGTGGGTTCAATGCTATTTAAAGTCATGACCTCTCCAATCCCACTTTTACCAAATTTAGCATCAAGATCTAAAAACTCCGAATTCTTGGGACGCCTTCTAAATAAAGTTGAATCATCTCCAGTCCCATTATTATCAAGATTCATATTGCAAAACAAAGATCTAATAGGGGACACATCAATAACTTTAAGATCTTCATCATTATTTTCATTGAAACTAGAAGAACACGCCTTTACAAAACAATCTTTCTTAGCACGCAATCTAGCGGTTCATTCCTTGCACTCATCAATGGAAATTCTCATTGCTTTGAGAGACTCATTGATATCATGCTTAGGAGGAGTAGATATAAGTTTAAGAGAATCAACATCAAGCGAAAGTCTATCAACGTTCCTACCCAAATCATCAACTTTGAGCAATTTTTCTTCAAGCAAAGCATTAAAATTCTTTTGAGAAATCATAAATTCTTTCACACTATTCTAAAAATCAGAGGGAATCTTATTAAAATTACCATAAGAATTATTGTAGGAATTTCCATAATTATTAGAGGAATTACTAGGGAACGGTCTAGAATTAAAGTTTCCTCTATAAGCATTGTTTCCAAAACTATTCCTACCAACAAAATTCACATCCATAGATTCATTATTATTCTCAATCAAAGTAGACAAAGGCATATCATTGGGATCAAGAGGAGTATTTTTAGTAGCAATCAACTTCATAAGTTTATCCATCTTTCCACTCAAAACATTGATTTCTTCTATAGCATGCACTTTTTTACTAGAAGATCTTTTGGTGTGCCATTGAGAATAATTAGCCATAATATTATCAAGAAGTTTTGTAGCATCTCCTAAATTGCTTTCCATAAACGTGCATCCCGCGGCCGAAACTAAAAGATTTCTAGAAGCAAAGTTCAACTCGGCATAATTTTTTTGTATGATCATCCATAAATTCAAACCGTGAGTAGCGTAATTGTGAATCATCAATTTCATTCTTTCCCAAGATTGGGCAACATGCTCATGATCAAGTTGTTTAAAATTCATAATATCGTTCCTAAGTGATAATCTTAGCGGGAGGAAAGACTCTAAGCTTGGGGATGCCCAAGGCACCCCAAGGTAATATTCAAGGAAGACTACCACTACAAAAAAAAGACACATCCATGACATTTTGGGCCGAACGAAAAAAAATTCTGGCATACATATGACACTTCTATGACGATAATTGTGACAAAACCCGGTATCATCATAGACGTGGTGGGCTCCTACTTCTATGACAAAAAATCATGACAGGAAATGGGCTTTTCGTCCTGGGCGGGCCGGAGACGCAGCTGCATGACATTCTTTGGGCCGTCCATGACGGAAAAAACCATGGTAGAAGCGAGGGGGAGGAAAATTTCGGGGAGTTGTCGGTTACGGTGGGAGGTCGGGGGCCGAGCGATGCGCGCTTCTCTTGTACACTACAAGAAATATGTCAACGTGCGACCTTGACTATTGGTCACTGAAAGGTCATTGTTTTCCATTTGCGACCTTTTCATGACCAAAAACAGAAGGTCAAAAGCTGGCCGTCGTAAACTGAAATTCACGACCTTCTCTGTGAGAAGGTCGTAGACGTTTACGACCAAAATATGCCTACTGTTTCGTTTTGGCCACTAGTTGTCTGCCCAAGCCACATCGGATCCGACGTGGCAATCTGACGTGGCAAATTATGACCAATTGAAAAGGTCAAAAATTAGAACCAGCCTGGTCCATTTCGGTGCTTTAGATGGGCCGAGCCCATTAGTTCGGCCTTTTATGTTTTTTCTTCTGTGAATTTTTGTCAGCTTCACGGGCTAAGCCCAACATTTCTGCCACATTATTAATGGGCTTTGGTAGTTTTACAATCTATTTCTTTTTGGGCCTTGGCCATTCAATTTTCTAGGTCTTCACCTTTTTCAGTTTAATTTTTTCGACAATCTTGTTCCATTTTTTGGTATTGTTTGGTCTATGGCCTTTTTACGGCCCAAATATCATTTGTTTCATTGCAGGCATATCAAAAATGATGACCAAAATGAATATATATATATATATATATATATATATATATATATTACAAGCATGCCATAGTTCACATCATCCAAGAATTTAGAACAGCTTCAAAAGTACTGCTATGTAGTAGTATATTACAACCAGTACATATTTTGAAACACGGACGAACATAAAATTAGCTACAAAGATGAAGCCTTCCCATCATCCAAATTCTTCAGCCTAGAGCTCCTACAAAAGAGAGGAAGTGATCGTTATTATCACTATCAAGTCAGAGTGAAAGAAATATGTTCCAACATACAACAGCTATGAAAAGAATAATGAACAGAATAATAAACAAATACACAAGCAGCTAGGAGTCAATCCTGAAGAATGAGGGCATGGGTAACAGTAACAACCATGAGTAAATATAGCAAATATTATATTGGTGTACGAAAACGAAATAGCAGCAGGCTCTAAGAAGACTCCAAAAACTTGCTTGCTCACAATACAATCATGGTTTTGACGACAAATGCTACTAAAATTTAGGCACAGGTCATATTATAAGCAGTATCAACACCATGGCAGTAAAAATTAACAGTAGAAGGACAACAAAGTGCAAATGAAGAACAAAGTACGGGTCCTGAGGGAACTTATCAGTAGAGAGGGTCCTGATGGCTAACTTCTGGTTGCCGATCTTGACGAACATGGTTGGCTTGTCATCCTTCTTCACTTCACCAAGGGCGCACTGGCATGGAAACACACACAAGAGGAATAGATCAATAATTACCATATTTCAATCATCATCAATCAATACTATAATAGGTACAGAAGAGTTAATTGAAATGTTGAGCACAAGGCAGTAGCAGCAGACCTGGGAGAGATGGAGAAAGTGCTCGTCATCAGGTGAAACTTTGACAGACTGGTTAGGCTTAACCTCAAGGCCTGCACAAAAGTTAAACAAACACAGGAGGAGGGTCAATTACACAACCAATCTCAGTTATTTTTCATTGGGTAAAAAAGGTGGAAATGAAGCATATGTAGTTGAACATGTTTTGAGCAAGCAGAAAGAATTTAATCATGACTGATGGATGAAAGCATGTATAGAGACAGTATATTGATTAGAAAAATAAAGGACTTGGGTGGGTGTTGCAAGCAGAATCAAAACAATTACATATATCCCTAAGTATTGTTATATGTTAAAAAACTACCAACATGACCTGTTAGGCTATTCCATTGTTTTCCAATTGGTTTCAACAAAGTGCTGTGATGTATGTGTCTTAACATAACTCCTAAGAAATGTTCACAACCTGAATTAACTACACTTTTTCTCATTGAAGTGACACAACA
>NC_041391.1:37544162-37544450 GCF_002162155.2 Triticum dicoccoides | reverse complement strand
GGAGAGGACGAAGACGAGGAGGATGAGGACCGGGACGAGCAAGAGGAGGGTCCGTGTTGTGGAAGAGGACGCCGCGGCGGAGGCATGCCGGCGCCAGGAGGTAGCGAGCGGCGCCGGCATTGGCCGAGAGGGTGCCGGGGTTTGGGCGGCCGCCGATGGGAAGCGATGGCGCCAGTTGACGGGAGAGGAGGGGGAGCGACATCGGAGAAGGGGGTCCGACGGGTTGCGGCGCAGGTTGAGGTACGGGTGTAGGGTTAGGCAAGGGATGTGGCTTGGGGTGGCGATGCA
>NC_041391.1:37542134-37543855 GCF_002162155.2 Triticum dicoccoides | reverse complement strand
GGGGGGGGAGAAAGAAAGAAAGAATGGAGGCGGGGGATGGGTGGAAAATGTCCATGAGGACAGACCTAGGGTTTCAGCTCGGGTGGGTTTGGGCCGTTGGATCCGGAAGCATCCGACGGTGGTTGATGCGTGATTCGTGTGATATGCTGATGGACCAATCAGAACGCAGCAACAATTTGATGACTTTATGACCTTTTAAATAGGTCACGAAAAAATCATTTTCCATTTTTTAGTGCTCAAAATGAGTTTTTTTTGTAAAAGACCTACCAGATATTTGTTCAAATGATATTCTTTATATTCTTTATATTTGTTAAAAATGAGTTCTTTATACTCTACAAAAGTTTACATCTTGGAATAGTAAATAGTGTCGACAAAGGGATTTTTTATATTCTTTGCACAAAAAATCATTTTCCATTTTTCGAGTGCCCCAAATGAGGTTTCTTGTGAAGGACCTACCAAATAATTGTTGCAAAATTGGACCAAATCATTTTCATAAAATACTAGGTCATATTTATTGCACAATTGACCAAATGGTTGGGTGAAAAAAGTTTTGATCCACCTCTCATGAAAAAGACAAATTTCCACCGATTCAGTTGGAAGCGGGTCAAATTTGAACTGTAGCTACCTCATAGTTTGCTCTTTATTGTTTACAAAAATCATTTCTAGGTACATAAGTATCTATTTAATCAGAGAAACACCAAAAAAATTCCAAGATTCAACCACTAGCTAGGAATGGTCAAGCCTACCGTTTTGACCGCATTTTTAAACGGGCATAAAAAATTCAAAAAAATTCAAAAAATTGGAAAACCTTCGCATTGTGTCATTATATGTGAGAAGGTTTCCAGGAAAAATAATAAACTTGTAATACTGTAATTATTTTAAGAAAATGTTCTCCGAAATGAGCTATCATGCGTGAAGATTCATGGCTTTCAAGCCAAATGATCAATCTTATGGCCACATTCATGGCATAGTTTGTTCAAATGATCTCATATTGTGCACAAGGGTGCATCTTGGAATTCCAAACAATGTTGCCTAAGGAAGTTTTCATTTTCTTTGCACGGAAAATTCATTTTCCATTTTTTGAGTGCTCGAAATGAGGTTTGTTTTGTGAAGGAACTACCAAATAATTGTTGCAAAAATGGAACAAATCAATTTTATAAAATACTAGGCCATGTTTAATGCACAATTGACCAAATGGCTGGGTGTAAAAAGTGTTGATCCACCTCTGGTGAAAAAGACAAATTACCGCCAATTCAGTTGGAAACGGGTCAAATTTGAACTGCAGCTGCCTCATAGTTTGCTATTTATTTTTTCCAAAAATCATTTATAGGTACATAAGTATTTATTTTATCATAGAAACACCAAAAGTTTTCCAAGATTCAACCACTAGATAGGAACGGTCAAGCCCGCCGTTTTGACCGCATTTTGAAACGGGCATAAAAAATTCAAAACAAATCAAAAAATTGGAAAACCTTCGAATGTGTCATTATATGTGACAAGGTTTCCACGAAAAATAATAAACTTGTAATACTGTAATTATTTTTAAAAAGTGTTCTTAGAAATGAGCTATCATGCGTGAAGATTCATGGCTTTCAAGCCAAATGATCAATCTTATGGCCACATTCATGGCATAGTTTGTTCAAATGATCTCATATTGTGCACAAGGGTGCATCTTGAAATTCCAAACAATGTTGCCTAAGGAAGTTTTCATTTTCTTTGCA
>NC_041391.1:37539748-37541183 GCF_002162155.2 Triticum dicoccoides | reverse complement strand
TGCACAAGGGTGCATTTTGGAATGACAAACAATGTTGCCTAAGGAACTTTTCATTTTCTTTGGACGAAAAATTTACTTTCCATTTTTTCGAGTGCCGAAAATGAGTTTTTTGTGAAGGACCTACCATATATTTGTTGCAAAATTGGACCTAATCAATTTTATAAAATACTAGGCCATATATAATGCACAATTGACAAAATGGTTGGTTGTCAAAAGTTTTGATCCATCTCTGGTGAAAAAGACAAATTCCCGTCGATTCAGCTGGAAGCGGGTCAAATTTGAACTGCAGGTGCCTCATAGTTTGCTCTTTATTTTTTCCAAAATTCATTTCTAGGTAAATAAGTATCTATTTAATCAAAAATACATGGTTTGATGGCGATACCTCGAGGTTTGGACGGTGGCCGAGGGCCCCAACTCTATAGCGCATACGCTCGCATGCCGTCGCATGGTCATCGCGTGACCGTGGCATTGCCATGTGTTCTGGGAGGCCTAGGGATGTCTAGTTGGTTGGGAACTCCCCAGGTACGTGCTAGGAAGAAAATTATAACATAAGATTCTCATGAGGAGACCGAACTATGCTCAAACATGAATAGCAGCCAAGTGTTTGATTAGCGGTACGGGAAATGCACATGGCCAATGGGCGTGAGTTTTGGCTGAGGATGTTCATATGCTAAGAAGAATGTCTTCACAAATTTTTAGGGAAATCAAGAATATATAAATAACACTTCCTTCACAAAGTGCTGCTCTGAACAAAATAGGAAAATGAATATTGTTGAGTTATTTTTGAACTAGGCAAGGAAGGTTTTTGACATATTTGATGAAGATATGATCCAAACAATTTATGACAATTTTCTGGGAATTTTTGGAATAACATAAATATAGGTTGCTTCACAACCTAGGGAAAAAATTGACACATGAACATGACACATAGGCAAAACTGATGAGATGGCGCCTAGCCATCACAACCCACCACAATCTACAAGGCTATGACCATCTATATTGGTCGTTAACAACTAGAAATAAGGAAGCGGACCAGCCCTATTTGCTTTGTGACCATTTCGTGTAAGGAAATTACGACCTTTCTGACCAAAATGGTCGCAATGGTTTAGGGTTTGGAGCCCCCCGAACAGCTTTTGACCAATTTATCTCAAATGGTCATAGATCTATGACCAATTCTTCCAGGGTCACTGACAGAAGGTCACTAGTTGACATATTTCTTGTTGTGGTACAGGTACGCGCGTGTGTGCGAGCCGTTGGCTCTAACTGAACCCGAGCGAGGCGTTGGGGTCTAACTGAACCCGAGCAATTGCACTGCAGGCTACGCGTTACTAAACCCGAGGGATCGATCAATGGCTGTTAACCGAACCCGATGGAGCGATTCCTTCGCTACTGCTGCTAACTGAAGCCGATCGATTGGATGAACAGTGAGCAGTGC
>NC_041391.1:37537593-37539267 GCF_002162155.2 Triticum dicoccoides | reverse complement strand
TTCTGACCCAGCCGGTTGGCTCCCCATGAACATGATGACGATGCTGTTTCTCCATTTCGACCCAGCCATGTATGTATGCATGAGTAGGCGTTCAAGACCCTGCCCGTATGTACATACGTGGCCGTATTTTCTTTCTTACACCCTCGCCGTTGTACTTTGTGTACATGCTACGTGCACGCCTCTACTACGACACGTGCGTGCCTCTACAACGACCAGTATGTACGTACACGTTCGCGACCAGAATGATAACCCTACGTACGCTTCGACCAGGTGGGTCCTGACTGTCAGGCACTTCCTTGCCTGCGAAGATGTAGCTGGTGGGTCCCAGCAGTCAGGGGGTGAATCATTTTTTTGCCCCGGACGCGCTTCCTTGCGTGCAAAGATGTAGCTGGTGGGTCCCAGCAGTCAGGGGGAAACATTTTTTTCACGAAATACGGTGGCCCGTCCGGTGGGTCCCCGCTGTCAGGTGGAGGAATAATTATTTTGCGCGTAATAAGGAGCCACTTCCTTGCTGCGGCCGTGGACCCAGCTGTCAGCCTCTCCACGTACAGTCCACGTCCGATGGAAGCCATTCCTTGACCACATTGACCATGCCGCGCCGAGAGCACCAGGGCGGTGGACGATAACGAGGCCCAGGAAGGGGACGACGCGGAGCTGGGGAAGACACGGTAGTGGATGCCCACGCATAGAGGAGTACGAGGGTTCACTGGTTCGCTGTGGTGTGAGGATGTCGTCGCCGCAGAATAACAGGGGGTGTGGGTGAGTAGAGGGATGGCCTGGCCAGCGGTGGGAGTAGTAAGGGGCGGTGAGGCCTCCGCCGCATCGCAGCCGGCCACGGGAGGCAGGAGCACGAGGCACGACCGACGCTAGTTTGGGCGGCTGGAGCAAGAAGACCAGAGATTTAAGAAGCACTACGGTCGTTGGATGGACATCGTACGGTCACTAGAGCTAGAATCATGCATATTGACTAAGTTGACAAAGCCCTCCGTCCCCGTCAACACAGTAGGCCCACAAGTCAGCCTGCCACTATACTGGGTCCCAGCTAACAGGGGGAGTATTCATTTTTTTGTGCGTAATAAGGAGGCACTTCCTTGCGTGCGAAGATATAGCTGGTGGGTCTGAGCTGTCAGCGGCAGTAACGTTTTTTTTCATGAAATACAGAGGCCCTTTCGGTGGGTCCCTGATGTCAGGTGGAGGAATCATTATTTTGCGCGTAATAAGGAGACATTTCCTTGGGTGCGGCCGTGGACCCAGTTGTCGGCCTCTCCACGTACAGTCCACTTCAGATGCATGTCGGTCGTTGACCACGTTGACCAGGCCGCGCCGAGAGCACCAGGGCGGTGGACGACGGCGAGGCCTGGTAAGGGAACGACACGGAGGCAGGGAAGACTCGGCAGTTGTTTCTCACGCAGAGGGGAGTAAGACTGTACGAAGGTTTACTAGTTCGTCTGCCGTCGCCGGAGAATAACAACAGGTGTGGGTGAGTAGAGGGATGGCTAGGCCAGCGATGGGAGTACAGTGGGGCGGTGAGGCCTGCGCGGCAGCACAACTGGCCGGGGGGAAGAGGGAGCAGGCAGTCCCATCGGTGCTTGTTTGAGCGGCTGTTGCAGGAAGAGCAGAGATTTAAGAAGCACGACGGCCGTTGGATGGACATCCGACAGTCACTGCTTGTGC
>NC_041391.1:37462914-37475886 GCF_002162155.2 Triticum dicoccoides | reverse complement strand
GGGGGGGGCAGCGTATAGCATTTCACACTCAAAGGTGGCACGTTCCCTCTTAGAACCACGAGCTTCCAAATCAGCCCAATGTTTTACCACAACATGTTAGTGCCATGACATGGAACCATGCCAAGTTTCATGATTTCCAGCCGAGTTTTGGATTTACATGAATTTAAAATCTAAGGATCTCGATGTTCTCGGCAGAGTCATGAGGCCCAGATGTTTGAATTTCATTCTCATTTCTTCCATGGGACCTAGAAATTCAAGCAAGGAAACACATGTGATTTTTAAACCCACTTTGGTGCACCGGAGCATGTGCATGCAATTCATATTTAGATTATGCACATTAAAAGTCCAGAAACTCAATTAATGTATAAAAAGGCCAAATGAACCCGAAATAATTCCAAAATTTAACAGGGCACTCATATAGTTCTATGTTGCCTCTGTAAATAAAATCAGGGGGGAGGCAGCGTATATCGTTTCGCACACAAAGGTGACACGTTCCCTCTCGGAACCACGAGGCTTGTTGAGAGAATCTCCGGTTTTGCAAGAGGCTTATACCAACACTTGTCCCAATTCAGCCAAAAATTATACGTATGAAAACAGGGTTTAGATTATCCCGAACATCTCACTACCTAGACCAATAATGTACTATAATTTGAATTCAACATAAAACAGATACAGATATTTGAATTGGAGAGCGTATGGTACATGTAGTTCATAGTGAAATATGATTACTGCTATATGCATGTCTTTTTGTCATCAAGATAATATTTAAATTATTGTATAACTTGACAACAATCTTATTCAAATAAGGAAAATTGATTCAAATTTAGTCCATATGGTAAACGACAATATATATGTTCACATGGTGGAGTAAAATGTTCATATATGATGGAAGATCAAAATGTATGACTACATCAATTATAAACCGCAAGAAGATATATTCGAATTCAACATAACATGGATTCAAAAATTGAAATTCGAGATCATGGCATCTGTAATCATATAAAAAGGGACATTACTCTTTCTTTGGTGGGAATTGATTTGTTTTTTGTTGTTGTTGAGGCAAGTGCGAATCGATTTGGTACTGTGCAGGGTAATCATGTTCTCCCGATTTTTTTTACATTTTTCTTGTAGTTTTTTCAATCACATCTATAGCAATATAGTAAAAGGGGACATGACTCTCTTCTGTCTTGTATGATTTGTTTTTTACACGTTAAGTTTGTTCTGCCGAACAAGGAATCCGCACCTTGTTATCCCGAAATTTTCAAGCTCGAGTATCTTTTGTCTCACCTGCTTTGAAACTCCCGCTTCTTCAACCCGCGCTGCGCCTTGTTATCCCGAAATTTGGACGCGCACGAGAACTCCCTCCTCATCCGAAATCGCTCCTGCAGCCTAGACACATGAAATCCCCCTTCTACCCCTCAGCCGGAAATGAAGCTCCACGTCGCGGTGTCAAAACAGGTGGGGGTACGCTGGTAACTTACCCTACATTTCGGACAAGCGCGTCCCTAAGCTTGGCCCCCTCCCCCTTCGCCCCCCCCCATTCATACACCGAGGCCGCCAAAACCCGCGAAACCCCACGCTCCTCCGTCGGCCTCCCGACCGCCGCCCAGCTGGAGACTCTTCCCCGACTACGTCGTCCACCGCAACAGCTCGCCGTCCCTCATCCACCGCACCAGATGAGGATCCGTTGTCGATCTCGTCGTCCCGACGGATCAGCCGCCCCGTCCTCCACCTCCAAGGAGCTGCCCCGATGTTTGCCTCGTCTATCGCGCCACCTCAATCCCCACAGCACCGTCTTGACCTGCCCCACCGAAACCGCAGCACCCTCACCAATTCCTCCGATGAAGCCGAGGCCAACTAGGCGCCACCAAGGAGGTTCTGCACTCACCGCTGCATTTTATCTTTTATTCGATCTCACGGGGCTACCGATGCTCGATACCGAGCAGACATGGCGTCTCCATCGACGGCTTCGTCGCGGGCCACATCATCCACGGCGTCTTTCCCCCATGTCATTGCTTCCTCGGTGGCGACTTCCACAACGGCACTAGCTGCAGCTGCTCCGGCTCTCGCTCGCAGTGCGGCTTTGTTCTTGTTGTCGGTCGTGCTGCTGCACTGCTCCTGCTTTCATTCGTGCTGCTGCTCTGCTCTTGCTCTCGCTTGCGTTGCTGCTGCTACTGCTGTTGCACGACCTCCGGCAGCTACAGGAGTTGCTGCTTTAGCACTCGCTCGCGGTGCTACTGCACGACTTGCTCTCTACTAGTGCGTTCCCTGCTCGAGCGTCTGCTGATTTAGATCACTGCTTCTCTGCTACTAGTGCTCGAACGCCCTAAACATCTATTGCAATGCTCTGTTACTAGTTTAATCAGTTTCGACAGTAAAATTCAGTTTCGACTATGAAGTTCATTTTCTTCAGTTAAGTTCAGAGTGAACAGTACTTACAGCATCTGTCGGAGCGGCCGTGGCGCGGCTGATGCGTTTTACATCTAGCACTTTTTGGTGATGTATTTTACATCATCTATTGCAGATGATATTAGGGTCCCACTTCAGATTAAAGTTGTTTGTCTTGTCATTCTTCAGCCTCGTCGTTGTACACCTTAGCGGAGCTGCTCCAACGACGGAACCGTCCATCACAGCGGAGCAGTACCCTCGGTGACGTTTCCAGAGGCCTCAGATCTTCTTCCCCGCCTCCGACAGTCACACCAGCATCATCACCATCCTCCACGACCCAATGATGCTGAGGTCCACAAGGCTATGCCAAAGAGGTTGTACACTCGTCGCATCACTTCGTTTCTCCATTCCTCTATTCTTCCAATTCATGTGAGCCAAACACCCAGGTTGACTGAAATCCTATGTTTCCAAATGCTCTATTTTGCACGTGCATTCCTATCCTATTCTTGTGTTTTTCCTGTCCCTGCGTTTATAGAATCCTCCAATTCTAAGGAGCCCTTACAGATTTACTTCATTTTCAGATTGGCATCAAAGAAAACTCTGTGTGTTATGTCCTGCTCCTGCCGTGTCGTCATCCACCCCACCTGAGGTGCACCATCGATAGAAGAGTTCATTGTAGTAGAGATCCCCCCTGCAGACTTTCTTTCGCCGCCTCAGATCATCTTCCCCATTGCCGGCAGCCACGCCAACTGCATTATCATCATCGACTGAGCAAATGAACCCGAGGACTAGACAGTTCCGGAAGAGAGGTCACAGTCTTTCGTGTTTGCTTACGTTATACATCGGTTATTATTACCTGCTACTTTATCGTTCAATCTTGAGTTTTGAATTGCCCATGGGTCTCATATCGAGCCAGCAATCAATAGTATCTGTCTACTATCTGGTTCATCTGGGGTCTTCTATGTGGTTCATGTTGGGTGGGCAACAAACAATAGATGATCCATTGTCTATCTTTTTAGACTGAAGCTATAATCTACCTGCTATCATTAGTTTTGGATCCATCCACTCGTTTGCTACCATCGGTCTTGATTTTTGCATGCACCCCTTAGGCCTTACAAAATCTAACTATTTTTTATTATGCATGTCAGATATTGTACACAATCGTACTGAACATGTAGATAAAAAGAGAAGACCGTTGCGTGCGAATATAATGTCATGCAGACGCTGCTCCATGGTGGGCGAAGTGCCCCCCCCCCTCTCCTGCATTTCCAGATTGTATTCCAGAGGAAGATAACTGTTCAGATGGAGATTCAGAAGGAGTCGACCATGCCTGTTTACCACCTGAGGTGTTTGCTACCTGGCATGCTGATGTTGGTCATATCATGCATATGGCGCCTTGCATTGCTTACATTATACATCTTATATATCATCAGCTTAGTTTAGATTTGCTTTGTGTGAATGCCACCTATTTGGTTTCTATATCATACTCCCACCATTCCTAAATATTTGTCTTTTTAGAGATTTCAACAAGTGACTACATACAGAACAAAATGAGTGAATCTACACTCTAAATATGTCTATATACATCCGTATGTGGTAGTGTTGGAAATATGCCCTAGAGGCAATAATAAAAGTATTATTATTATATTTCCTTGTTCATGATAATTGTCTTTTATTCATGCTATAACTGTATTATCCGGAAATCGTAATACATGTGTGAATACATAGACCACAATATGTCCCTAGTGAGCCTCTAGTTGACTAGCTCGTTGTGATCAACAGATAGTCATGGTTTCCTGGCTATGGACATTGGATGTCGTTGATAACGGGATCACATCATTAGGAGAATGATGTGATGGACAAGACCCAATCCTAAGACTAGCACAAAAGATCGTGTAGTTCATTTGCTAGAGCTTTGCCAATGTCAAGTATCTCTTCCTTCGACCATGAGAGCGTGTAACTCCTGGATACCGTAGGAGTGCTTTGGGTGTATCAAACGTCACAACGTAACTGGGTGACTATAAAGGTGCACTATAGGTATCTCCGAAAGTATCTATTGTTTTATGCGGATCGAGACTGGGATTTGTCACTCTGTGTAAACGGAGAGGTATCTCTGGGCCCACTCGGTAGGACATCATCATATGCGCAATGTGACCAAAGAGTTGATCACGGGATGATGTGTTACGGAACGAGTAAAGTGACTTGCTGGTAACGAGATTGAACAAGGTATTGGATACCGACGATCGAATCTCGGGCAAGTAACATACCGATAGACAAAGGGAATTGAATACGGGATTGATTAAGTCCTTGACATCGTGGTTCATCCGATGAGATCATCGTGGAACATGTGGGAGCCATCATGGGTATCCAGATCCCGCTGTTGGTTATTGACCGGAGAACGTCTCGGTCATGTCTACATGTCTCCCGAACCCGTAGGGTCTACACACTTAAGGTTCGATGACGCTAGGGTTATAAAGGAAGTTTGTATGTGGTTACCGAATGTTGTTCGGAGTCCCAGATGAGATCCCGGACGTCACGACGAGTTCCGGAATGGTCCGGAGGTAAAGATTTATATATGGGAAGTCCTATTTTGGCCACCGGAAAATGTTCGGGATTTTTCGGTATTGTACCGGGAAGGTTCTAGAAGGTTCCGGAGTGGGGCCCACCTGCATGGGGGGACCCACATGGACGTGGGTAGTGGGGGCAAGGCCCCACACCCCTGGTCAAGGCGCACCAAGATCCCCCCTTAGAAGGAATAAGATCATATCCCGAAGGGATAAGATCAAGATCCCTAAAAAGGGGGGATAACAATCGGTGGGGAAGGAAATAATGAGATTTCTTTCCTCCCACCTTGGCCAACGCCCCAATGGACTTGGAGGGCAAGAAACCAGCCCCTCCACCCCTATATATAGTGGGGAGGAGCATGGGAGCTATACACGAAGTTCTGGCACAGCCCTACCTCTCTCCCTACTCCTCCTCTCCCATGGTGCTTGGCGAAGCCCTGCTGGATTGCCACGCTCCTCCACCACCACCACGCCGTTGTGCTGCTGTTGGATGGAGTCTTCCTCAACCTCTCCCTCTCTCCTTGCTGGATCAAGGCGTGGGAGACGTCACCGGGCTGTACGTGTGTTGAACGCGGAGGTGCCGTCCGTTCGGCACTAGGATCATCGGTGATTTGAATCACGACGAGTACGACTCCATCAACCCCGTTCACTTGAACGCTTCCGCTTAGCGATCTACAAGGGTATGTAGATGCACTCTCTTTCTACTCGTTGCTGGTCTCTCCATAGATAGATCTTGGTGACACGTAGGAAAATTTTGAATTTCTCCTACGTTCCCCAACAGTGGCATCATGAGCTAGGTCTATTGCGTAGATTCTTTGCACGAGTAGAACACAAAGTAGTTGTGGGTGTTGATGTTGTTCAATATGCTTACCGTTACTAGTCCAATCTTGTTTCGACGGTATTGTGGGATGAAGCGGCCCGGACCGACCTTACACGTACTCTTACGTGAGACAGGTTCCACCGATTGACATGCACTTGGTGCATAAGGTGGCTAGCGGGTGCCAGTCTCTCCCACTTTAGTCGGAATGGATTCGATGAAAAGGGTCCTTATGAAGGGTAAATAGCAATTGGCATATCACGTTGTGGTCTTGCGTAGGTAAGAAACGTTCTTGCTAGAAACCCATAGCAGCCACGTAAAACATGCAACAACAATTAGAGGACGTCTAACTTGTTTTTGCAGGGTATGCTATGTGATGTGATATGGCCAAGAAGAATGTGATGAATTATATGTGATGTATGAGATTGATCATGTTCTTGTAATAGGATTCACGACTTGCATGTCGATGAGTATGACAACCGGCAGGAGCCATAGGAGTTGTCTTTATTTATTGTATGACCTGCGTGTCATTGAAGAACGCCATGTAAACTACTTTACTTTATTGCTAAACGCGTTAGTCATAGAAGTAGAAGTAGTCGTTGGCGTGACAACTTCATGAAGACACGATGATGGAGATCATGATGATGGAGATCGTGGTGTCATGCCGGTGACGATGATGATCATGGAGCCCCGAAGATGAAGATCAAAAGGAGCAAAATGATATTGGCCATATCATGTCACTATTTGATTGCATGAGATGTTTATCATGTTTATGCATCTTGTTTGCTTAGGACGACGGTAGTAAATAAGATGATCCCTTACAAAATTTCAAGAAGTGTTCTCCCCTAACTGTGCACCGTTGCTACAGTTCGTCGCTTCTAAGCACCACGTGATGATCGGGTGTGATGGATTCTTACGTTCACATACAACGGGTGTAAGACAGTTTTACACAGCGAAAACACTTAGGGTTAACTTGACGAGCCTAGCATGTGCAGACATGGCCTCGGAACACGGAGACCGAAAGGTCGAGCATGAGTCGTATGGTAGATACGATCAACATGAAGATGTTCACCGATGATGACTAGTCCGTCTCACGTGATGATCGGACACGGCCTAGTTGACTCGAATCATGTGATCACTTAGATGACCAGAGGGATGTCTATCTAAGTGGGAGTTCATAAGATGAACTTAATTATCCTGAACATAGTCAAAAGACCTTTTGCAAATTATGTCGTAAGCTCGCGCTTTAGTTCTACTGTTTTAGATATGTTCCTAGAGAAAATATAGTTGAAAGTTGATAGTAGCGATTATGCGATCAGTAGAAAGCTTATGTCCTTAATGCACCGCTCAGTGTGCTGAACCCCAACGTCGTTTGTCGATGTTGCGAACATCGGACATACACGTTTTGATAACTACGTGATAGTTCAATTAAATGGTTTAAGTAGAGGCACCAAAGACGTTTTTGAAACGTCGCGGAACATATGAGATGTTTCGAGGGCTGAAATTGGGATTTCAGGCTCGTGCCCACGTCAAGAGGTATAAGACCTCCGACGATTTTCTTAGCCTGCAAACTAAGGGAGAAAAGCTCAATCGTTGAGCTTGTGCTCAGATTGTCTGAGCACAACAATCACTTGAATCGAGTGGGAGTTGATCCTCCAGATGAGATAGTGATGTTTCCCCAAAGTCATTGCCACCAAGCTGCTAGAGCTTCGTGAATAACTATAACATATCAGGGATAGATATGATGATCCTTGAAATATTCATGATGTTTGACACCGTGAAAGTAGAAATCAAGAAGGAGCATCAATTGTTGATGGTTGGTGAAACCACTAGTTTCAAGAAGGGCAAGGGAACAAAGGGATACTTCATGAAACGGCAATTCAGCTGCTGCTCTAGTGAAGAAACCCAAGGTTGAACCCAAACCCGAGACTAAGTGCTTCTGTAATAAGGGGAACAACCACTGGAGCAGCATTACCCTAGATACTTGGTAGATGAGAAGGCTGGCAAGGTCGATAGAAGTATATTGGATATACATTATGTTAATGTGTACTTTACTAGTACTCCTAGTAGCACCAGGGTATTGGATACCGGTTCGGTTGCTAAGTGTTAGTAACTCGAAATAAAAGCTACGGAATAAACGGAGACTAGCTAAAGGTGAGCTGACGATATATGTTGGAAGTGTTTCCAAGGTTGATATGATCAAGCATCGCACGCTCCCTCTACCACCGAGATTGGTGTTTGTGTTGAGCATAGACATGATTGGATTATGTCTATCACAATACGGTTATTCATTTAAGGAGAATAATGGTTACTCTATTTTTGAATAATACCTTCAATGGTCTTGCACGTAAAGGAATGGTTTATTGAATCTCGGTCGTAGTGATACACATTTTCATGCCAAAAGATATAAGATAGTAATGATAGTACCACTTACTTGTGGCACTGCCATGTAAGTCATAATGGTATAAAACGCATGAAGAAGCTCCATGTTGATGGATCTTTGGACTCACTCGTTTTTGAAAAGTTTGAGACATGCGAACCATGTCTATTGGTGTATATGCATGAAGAAACTCCATGCAAATGGATCGTTTGAACTCACTTGATCTTGAATCACTCGAGACATGCAAATCATACCACATGGCAAGATGACTGAAATCCTCGATTTCAGTAAAATGGAACTAGAAAGCAACTTGTGGGAAGAAATGCATTTTGATGTATGCAATCCAATAAGTGCTGAGGCATGTAGTGGATATCGTTATGTTCTTACTTCACAGATGATTCGAGTAGTTGTTGAGAATATTTACTTGATGAAACACAAGTCTGAATTATTGAATGGTTCAAGTAATTTCAGAGTGAAGTAGCAGATCATTGTGACAAGAGGATAAAATGTCTATGATATGATCATAGAGATGAATATCTGAGTTACGAGTTTTGGCACACAATTAAGACATTGTGGAAATTGTTTCGCAATTAATACCGCCTGGAACACCATAATGTGATGGTGTGTCCGAACATCATAGTTGCACCCTATTGGATATGGTGCGTACCATGATGTCTCTTATCGAATTACCACTATCGTTCATGGGTTAGGCATTAGAGACAACCACATTCACTTTAAATAGGGCACCACGTAATTCCGATGAGATGACACCGTATGAATTATGGTTTAGAGAAACCTAAGTTGTCGTTTCTTAAAAGTTTGGGGCTGCGACGCTTATATGAAAAAGTTTCAGGTTGATAAGCTCGAACCCAAAGCGGATAAAATGCATCTTCATAGGAAACCCAAAACAGTTGGGTATACCTCCTAATTCAGATCCGAAAGCAATATGGATTGTTTCTAGAATCGGGTCCTTTCTCGAGGAAAAGTTTCTCTCGAAAGAATTGAGTGGGAGGATGGTGGAGACTTGATGAGGTTATTGAACCGTCTCTTCAACTAGTATGTGACAGGGCACAGGGAGTTGTTCCTGTGGCACCTACACCAATTGAAGTGGAAGCTTATGATATTGATCATGAAACTTCGGATCAAGTCACTCCCAAACCTCGTAGGATGACAAGGATGCGTACTACTTCAGAGTGGTACGTAATCCTATCTTGAAGGTCATGTTGCTAGACAACAATGAACCTACGAGCTATGGAGAAGCGATGGTGGGCCCGGATTCCGATAAATGGCTTGAGGCCATAAAATCCGAGAGAGGATCCATGTATGAAAACAAAGTGTAGACTTTGGCAGAACGGCTCGATGGTCGTAAGGCTAATGAGTACAGATGGATTTCAAAAGGAAGACGGACAATGATGGTAAATGTCACCATTAAGAAAGCTCAACTTGTCGTTAAGATGTTTTCCGACAAGTTCAAGGAGTTGACTACGATGAGATTTTCTCACTCGTAGCGATGCTAAGAGTCTGTTGGAATTATATTAGCGATTACTGCATTATTTATGAAATCTTGCAGATAGGATGTCAAAACATTGTTTCCTCGACGATTTTAATAAGGAAAGGTTGTATGTGATACAACCGGAAGGTTTTGTCAATCCCGAAAGATGCTAATAAGTATGCAAAGCTCCAGCAATCCTTCTAAGGGCTGGAGTGAGCATCTCGGAGTTGGAATGTATGCTTTGATGATGATCAAAATTTTGGGTTTGTACAAAGTTTATGAGAAACTTGTATTTCCAAAGAAGTGAGTGGGAGCACTATAGAATTTCTGATGAGTATATGTTGTTGACATATTGTTGATCAGAAATGACGTAGAATTTCTGGAAAGCATATAGGGTTATTTTGAAAGTGTTTTTCAATGGAAAGCCTGGATTAAGCTACTTGAACATTGAGCATCAAGATCTATAAGGATAGACCAAAATGCTTAATAATACTTTCAAATGAGCACATACCTTGACATGATCTTGAAGGTGTTCAAGATGGACCAGTCAAAGAAGGAGTTCTTGCCTGAGTTGTAAGGTACGAAGTTAAGACTTAAAGCTCGACCACGGCAGAATAGAGAGAAAGGACGAAGGTCGTCCCCTATGCTTAAGACGTAGGCTCTTCAGTATGCTATGCTGTGTACCGCACCTGAAGTGTGCCTTGCCATGAGTCAGTCAAGGGGTACAAGAGTGATCCAAGAATTGCTCACAGGACAGCGGTCAAAGTTATCCTTAGTAACTAGTGGACTAAGGAATTTTCTCGATTATGGAGGTGGTAAAAGAGTTCGTCGTAAAGGTTACGACGATGCAAGCTTGACACCTATCCGGATAGCTCTGAGTAGAGAGACCGGATACATATAATGGAGCAATAATTTAGAATAGCTCCAAGTAGAACAGTTGTTTGGAATAGCTCCAAATAGAGCGTGGTAGCTGCATCTAGGAGATGACATAGAGATTTGTAAAGCACACACGGATCTGAAAGGTTCAGACCCGTTGACTAAAACCTCTCTCACAAGAAACATGATCAAACATAAAACTCATTGAGTGTTAATCACATAGTGATGTGAACTAGACTACTGACTCTAGTAAACTCTTGGGTATTAGTCACATGGCGATGTGACCTGTGAGTGTTAATCAAATGGCGATGTGAACTAGATTATTGACTCTAGTGCAAGTGGGAGACTGTTGGAAATATGCCCTAGAGGCAATAATAAAAGTATTTTTATTATATTTCCTTGTTCATGATAATTGTATTTTATTCATGCTATAACTGTATTATCCGAAAATCGTAATACACGTGTGAATACATAGACCACAATATGTCCCTAGTGAGCCTCTAGTTGACTAGCTCGTTGTGATCAACAGATAGTCATGGTTTCCTGGCTATGGACATTGGATGTCGTTGATAACGGGATCACATCATTAGGAGAATGATGTGATGGACAAGACCCAATCCTAAGACTAGCACAAAAGATCGTGTAGTTCATTTGCTAGAGCTTTGCCGATGTCAAGTATCTCTTCCTTCGACCATGAGAGCGTGTAACTCCTGGATACCGTAGGAGTGCTTTGGGTGTATCAAACGTCACAACGTAACTGGGTGACTATAAAGGTGCACTACAGGTATCTCCGGAAGTATCTATTGTTTTATGCGGATCGAGACTGGGATTTGTCACTCCGTGTAAACGGAGAGGTATCTCTGGGCCCACTCGGTAGGACATCATCATATGCGCAATGTGACCAAGGAGTTGATCACGGGATGATGTGTTACGGAACGAGTAAAGTGACTTGCCGGTAACGAGATTGAACAAGGTATTGGATACCGAGGATCGAATCCCGGGCAAGTAACATACCGATAGACAAAGGGAATTGAATACGGGATTGATTAAGTCCTTGACATCGTGGTTCATCCGATGAGATCATCGTGGAACATGTGGGAGCCATCATGGGTATCCAGATCCCGCTGTTGGTTATTGACCGGAGAACGTCTCGGTCATGTCTACATGTCTCCCGAACCCGTAGGGTCTACACACTTAAGGTTCGATGACGCTAGGGTTATAAAGGAAGTTTGTATGTGGTTACCGAATGTTGTTCGGAGTCCCGGATGAGATCCCGGACGTCACGAGGAGTTCCGGAATGGTCCGGAGGTAAAGATTTATATATGGGAAGTCCTATTTTGGCCACCGGAAAATGTTCGGGATTTTTCGGTATTGTACCGGGAAGGTTCTAGAAGGTTCCGGAGTGGGGCCCACCTGCATGGGGGACCCACATGGACGTGGGTAGTGGGGGCAAGGCCCCACACCCCTGGTCAAGGCGCACCAAGATCCCCCCTTAGAAGGAATAAGATCATATCCCGAAGGGATAAGATCAAGATCCCTAAAAAGGGGGGATAACAATCGGTGGGGAAGGAAATAATGAGATTTCTTTCCTCCCACCTTGGCCAACGCCCCAATGGACTTGGAGGGCAAGAAACCAGCCCCTCCACCCCTATATATAGTGGGGAGGCGCATGGGAGCTATACACGAAGTTCTGGCACAGCCCTACCTCTCTTCCTACTCCTCCTCTCCCATGGTGCTTGGCGAAGCCCTGCTGGATTGCCACGCTCCTCCACCACCACCACCACGCCGTTGTGCTGCTGTTGGATGGAGTCTTCCTCAACCTCTCCCTCTCTCCTTGCTGGATCAAGGCGTGGGAGACGTCACCGGGCTGTACGTGTGTTGAACGCGGAGGTGCCGTCCGTTCGGCACTAGGATCATCGGTGATTTGAATCACGACGAGCACGACTCCATCAACCCCGTTCACTTGAACGCTTCCGCTTAGCGATCTACAAGGGTATGTAGATGCACTCTCGTTCTACTCGTTGCTGGTCTCTCCATAGATAGATCTTGGTGACACGTAGGAAAATTTTGAATTTCTGCTACGTTCCCCAACAGGTAGTCCATTCGAAATCTCTAAAAAGACAAATATTTAGGAACGGAGGGAGTATATGGGAATTATGCAATGCCATCTTCTTTAGCCAGGCATCATATTCGTGAATTATGCAATGCCATCCTGTTTAGCCAGTCACCGTATATGTGAATTGTATCATGTCATATTTTTTCCATAATGTATTCCATTTGTCAACAATGTTTATACATTCATCTACTCTTCCTGTGCATCAGCCATTTGAGTCAGTCACGGGAAAATATGGAGTGAAAACAAGGTCTTCTGAGCAGTCAGTGCTACCTGCCGATGCAGATTTCTTGCTGGTTACAGATAGCTCCTCAGAGGAGGATTCAGAGAGAGATGAACAGT
>NC_041391.1:37416427-37462797 GCF_002162155.2 Triticum dicoccoides | reverse complement strand
CTCTAACTTGGCTGGGTTATATTGCTCATATCATGCATATGGTGTCTTGCATTGCCATGCCATCTGCTTAGATTAGACATGCTTTGTGTGAATGCCTCCTGTTTGCTTTCTATATCAGATATGTGAATTATGCAATGCCATGTTTTTCAGCCAGTTATCATATATGTGAATTATGCACGGCCATGGAGCCAGGCATCATATATGTGAATTATCTCATGCCATCTTTTTTTTCATTACGTATTCCATTTGTCAACAATCTGTGTATATTGAACTACTCTTCATGTGTATCAGCCATTTGAGCTGGTTATGGAAAAATCTGGAGTGAAAACAAGGTCTTCAGAGCAGGCAATGGTACCTGTTGAAGCATATATCTCGATGGTTACAGGGAGCTCCTCAGAGGAGGATTCAGAGACAGATGACCAGTCCTATATCCCACCTGAGGTGTATGCTCTAAGTTGCAATGTTTATATTTCTCATATGATGCATATGGTGTCTTGCATTGCTTAGTTTAGACATCATATGCACAATATTGAATTCTATCTGCTTAGTTTAGAGATCATACATGCGAGTGCCAGCTGCTTAGTATATGAATCAATTATGTCAATTATATCATGCCATCCTGTATACTTAGACAACATGTATGTGAATTATTTCATCCGAACCTATTTTAGGAAGACATCATATAGTTTTGTCATGTCATCCTGTTTAGGTACTCATCATATGTTGAATTATGCCATTATATCCTGTTAAGTTATCCATCATATATCTGAAACTGTGTCATGCTATCCTGTTTAGTTAGGCATCATATATGTGAAATTGTGTCATGCTGTCCTGTTTGGTTCGACAATGTATATGTGAATTACCACATCTGTCTATCATACAATGTCTGTACGTTCAATTTCTTTTCTTGTTTATCAGCCATTTGAATTGGAGGAGGTGATGGCAGTATCTAAGGGAGCAAAAACCCGTTCTTCACAAAAGACAGTGCTACCCGTCGATGCAGATAGAACCATGGTTGTATTGGCCCACAAACTAGCCCCACCACACATAATCGAGACTCTTCAAGATTGCACACTTACACCGTTGGGTAGAGAACCAGCTACAACCCATCTAACCGCAACCCCAGCGGATAGTAACCCACTTATAGTTGACAAAGCACCATGTCCACCACAGAGTACCCCCACACGAGCAGTTTGTAAAGCTACTGCGGTGCCCAAAGCACGAAGACCACCACAGCTAACCCAAACTCCACGTTTAAAGCAGAAGAGCAACTGTTCTCAGGTCAGATTCCGTAGCTATGGTCCATACTCCTTTGCTGTTGCATCACTGTATTTACTCATACCAACTACTATCGAATTTGAAGGATCCAATTGAAACTCCAATGGCGCAACAGGTATGTTTTAAACCTATTTCTTTAACTGGATTGCTGTTCTAACTTCTTGCTCTATGTTGATTTCAGTTTAAGTTGTATAAACAGTTATGTTCTCATGTGATGCACATTACAAGTGCTGCCAATGCTGTGTAGTTTCTCACACTTATATTATGTCTATGCTGCTGTGTCTTAAAAATATATGCGTTGAATTGTGTCTCTATCTTGATTAGGGAACATAAACTAGAATGATATGGACAATATAGTGACCATAGTACATAGATATTTGTTTGTTTCATGATGTTATCCTGTCCACCTTACTACTGAACTGGTTTACCAAAATGAGTTTGGTATACTACAAGCTAAACCTGTGATGTGTCTGCTTGTTTCTCTTGTAGTATGCAAACAGAATATTGGAGAAGAGCACCCCACTATGCAATGGTAGAGAAAGTAATGCAGATAAGGTTCAAGATAGTGAGACAACCCTGTTGGTCTCCAAGAAAGGTGATAAAAACGATCTTGTAGACAGTGAGAAAACCCCACAGTCCTGCGTTGATGTAGTGTTCGAGTTACTAGCAAGTACCGCTGGCACAAGCTCTTCGAACTTGCTGCCTGAATCACTTCGGCTTCTTGAGTCTTAGCTACAAGCTAAAAGGCATCAGTCAGCTGTGCTGCGGCAAGAAGCCGAAGGACTGAGGAAGTCCCTGCAGAATTCAGATGCATACTTTCTTGTGCAACAGCAAGCGCTGGAGGATTTAAGCGCCAAACAAGAGAAAGTTAATAAGATTGCTAAGCATCTTGCCAGCATTATGGGTACCCAGGATATTGTTTCTTGAACTCTTCTGAAGTGGTTTCAGTTCTGGACTTGTTTTGTTGCGGCGTTTATATGCTGTTATGTTCCCTATATTTGCACTGGTGGTGAACTTTGATGCCCAGTGGATGTAATATGTGTAATAGCCGTGATAGCCTAGCATAAGTTGCTTGCTTATTTATTTCCTTGTTGTCTTGTTTATTTGTTTGCTTGTAGTCAGTGCAGTTCTTTTTCCGCGGTTTGCTAGTGGCTGCAATAACCTATTTTTTTAAACTAGGCCACAATAACCATGGGCTAATATTTACTGTAGTGACACTAGGCCTCCTACGGGCCGTAAGAACAGTGGGCCTTCTACGGGCCGTAGAAACAGTAGGCCTTCTACGGGCCGTAGAAACATTGGGCCTTCTACGGGCCGTAAAAACAATGGGCCTTCTACGGGCCGTATCATCAACGGGCCTTATACGGGCCGTATGATCGATTGGCCAAACATGGGCCAATAACAGGCCGCATTATGGCCGTAAACGGGCTAGAGTTGGAATCGCGTTCATGGGCCGACCATAATGGGCCATCGTTAATAGGTTGTATTTGATGACGCTATGAAAACGGCCCAACATATTGACGGACCACAAACGGGCCGACTGTAACCACGGGCTGAATTTGGCCCACAAGCAGAAAATGACAGTAACGGGCCGTAAGTAAACGAATGCTCGAAATGAGCCCAAGAATAAATGGGCTCTGAGAAGGCCAAAAGATAACATGGGCTGGAAACAGCCCAACTGAATAACGGGCCCTTAATGGGTATAAAGTGATACACTGTTTATTACGGGGCAGTTTCACCACGGGCCGTTAATGGGTCTAAAGTGATAAACTGTTCATTGCGGGCCAGTTTCACCACGGGCCGTTAATAGGCCAAGAGTTACATAGGGCCTCATATGGGCCGAAAGACGTTATGGGCCATACATGGGCCAGAAGTGAAAACGGACTGGAATCATATTGGATGGCCCAGATGACGCTACTGGGCCTAATTCGGATAGGGCGTAACGGGCCTTGGGTTAGCGGGCTGTAAATGGGCTATATGCCAACAGGCCGTTAATAGGCTTTCCATGGGCCGGCCCGTCACCTTTTGACCAAGTCAAAAGATCCGGCCTTTTCACAGGAATGGGCCTCTGTTGGGCCGTGCCACGTGTCGACGTATCATAGGCGCCTTCTGTCCAATGAGTGGATGACATATGTCCCAACAATGAGCCGACACGTGTTTCCTTCGGCCAATGATGATTTTACACGTGGAAAATCCCCATTGGTTGGGGCTGTTAACGGGTTATCGGATCCAAAACCCAACCTGATAGCTTAACGGCGTTCCGTTACGGTGGATGCCACGTGTCGGTCACCCTTGATGAAAGCACTTCTGTGACGCGTGATTTATCGTCATGGAAGTGGACACTTCCGTGATGATAATTTTGGTAATGTCATGGAACACTTCTACGACAACACAGGTATGACTATCTTGATTTTGTCATAAATTTGTCATGGATGTACATGCATGACAAAAAATGCGACCTACTCTGACAAACACGTATCATCACGGAAGTGTATTTTTTTGTAGTGTACAACGCCTAAGCTTGGGGATGCCCCGAAAGGCATTCCCTCTTTCGTCTTCAAAACCATCGGTATACCTTACCCGGAGCTATATTTTTATTCGTCACATGATATATGTTTTGCTTGGAGCATATTTTCATTTTACTTGTTGTTTGAATAAAATCATTGGATTTGAAATATTGAACGAAAAAGAATCCTCCCATGGCTAGTTAATTATTTGACTAATCAGTGTTCTTCACTTATATCTTTTGGGAGTAGTTTGCCATTTACTCACGTGCTTCACGTATATCCTATGAGTAAATGGTTGAATGAATTCACACATACCTACCTATAGATTAATGACTTCACACATAATAAGTATAGGAAGTAAACTTAATGAAAGTCAACAAACGCAACATTGGTCACTTGAACAATTCATGAAAGAATATTAAAGGAAAAGAGATTTCACATATAAATATACTAAAAGGTTGATGTTGGACAAGGAAGACAACTTAATGGGTTATGTTTTCCTATATCCTAAACGTTATATTGTCTTGGATCATCCAACATGTTGAGCTTGCCTTTCCCTCTCATGCTAGCCAAATTCTTTTCATCAAGTAGAGATACTACTTGTGCTTCCTAACACCCCTTAAACCAGTTTTGCCATGAGAGTCCACCATACCTACCTATGGATTCAGTAAGATCCTTCAAGTAAGTTGTCATCATGCATGCAATAAAAAATGCTTCTTAAATATGTATGATGTATTAGTGCAAAGAAAATAAGCTTTATACGAACTTGTGATAGGGAAGAAATAAAAGCGACAGATGACGACCCACAAGTATAGGAGATTGCTACGTCTTGAGCTTGCGTTGGTTTTCCTTGAAGAGGAAAGGGTGATGCAGCAATAATGGCTTCTCTCAAGATAGCATAAGTATTATGATGGGTCAACAAATTACTGTCGAGCAATTGATAGAAAAGCGAATAATTATGAGATTATCTAGGCATGATAATGTATATAGGCATCACGTCCGCGATAAGTAGACCGACTCCTGCCTGCATCTACTACTATTACTCCACACATCGACCGCTATCCAACATGCATCTAGAGTATTAAGTTCATAAGAACAGAGTAACACATTAAGAAAGATGACATGATGTAGAGGAATAAACTCAAGCAATATGATATAAACCTCATCTTTTTGTCCTCGATGGCAACAATACAATACGTGCCTTGCAACCCTTTCTGTCACTGGGTAAGGACACCGCAAGATGGAACCCAAAGCTAAGCACTTCTCCCATGGTAAGAAAGATCAATCTAGTAGGCCGAACCAAACTGATAATTCGAAGAGACTTGCAAAGATAACTCAATCATACATAAAAGAATTCAGAGGAGATTCAAATATTTCTCATAGATAGACTTGATCATAAACCCACAATTCATCGGATCTCGACAAACACACTGCAAAAATAGTTTACATCGAATAGATCTCCACAAGAGAGGGGGAGAACATTGTATTGAGATCCAAAAAGAGAGAAGAAGCCATCTAGCAAATAACCATGGACCCGAAGGTCGGTGGTAAACTACTCACAACTCATCAGAGGGGCTATGGTGTTGATGTAGAAGCTCTCCATGGTCGATTCCCCCTCCGGCGGAGCGCCGACGAAGGCTCCAAGATGGGATCTCGTGGATATAGAAGGTTGCGGCGGTGGAAATTGTTTTTTGTTGTCTCTCTGGATGTTTTCGGGGTACGTAGGAATATATAGGAGGAAGAAGTACGTCGGTGGCCGCTCGTGGGGCCCAGGAGACAGGGGCGCGCCCAGGAGGGGTGGGCGCACCCTCCTATCTCCTGGCCGCCTCGATTTCTTCTTGACTTGCACTCCAAGTCTTCTGGATCACGTTCGTTCCAAAAATCACGCTCCCGAAGGTTTTATTCCGTTTGGACCCCGTGTGATATTCCTTTTCTTCGAAATACTGAAATAGGCAAAAAAAACAGCAATACGGGTTGGGCCTCTGGTTAGTAGGTTAGTCCCAAAAATGATATAAATGTGTAAAATAAAGCCCATAAACATCCAAAAGGGGTAATATAATAGCATGGAACAATAAAAAATTATAGATACATTGGAGACGTATCAAGGATCTATCATAGTCCTTTCGATAAGTAAGAGTGTCGAACCCAACGAGGAGCAGAAGGAAATGACAAGTGGTTTTCAGTAAGGTATTCTCTGCAAGCACTGAAATTGTAGGTAACAGATAGTTTTCTGATAGGATAATTTGTAATGGGTAACAAGCAATGAAAGTAAATAAGGTGCAGCAAGGTGGCCCAATCCTTTTAGTAGCAAAGGACAAGCCTGAACAAATTCTTATAATGAGAAAAGCACTCCCGGGGACACATGGGAATTACCGTTAAGCCAGTTTTCATCACGTTCATATGATTCGCGTTCGTTACTTTGATAATTTGATATGTGGGTGGACCGGTGCTTGGGTGCTGCCCTTTCTTGGACAAGCATCCCACTTATGATTAACCCCAATTGCAAGAATCCGCAACTACAAAAGAAGTATTAAGGTAAACCTAACCATAGCATGAAACATGTGGATCCAAATCAGCCCCTTACGAAGCAACTTATAAACTAGGGTTTAAGCTTCTGTCACTCTAGCAACCCATCATCTACTTATTACTACCCAATGCCTTCCTCTAGGCCCAAATAATGGTGAATTGTCATGTAGTCGACGTTAACATAACACCACTAGAGGAGGGACAACATACATCTCATCAAAATATCGAACGAATACCAAATTCACATGACTTCTAATAGCAAGACTACACCCATGTCCTCAGGAACAAACGTAACTACTCACAAAGCATATTCATGTTCATAATCAGAGGGGTATTAATATGCATTAAGGATCTGAACAAATGATCTTCCACCGGATAAACGAACTAGCATCAACTACAAGGAGTAATCAACACTACTAGCAACCCATAGGTACCAATCTGAGGTTTGGGTACAAAGATTGGATACAAGATATGAACTAGGATTTGAGAGGAGATGGTGCTGGTGAAGATGTTGATGGAGATTGACCCCCTCTGGATGAGAGGATCGTTGGTGATGACGATGGTGATGATTTTCCTCTCCCGGAGGGAAGTTTCCCCGATAGAATAGCTCCGCCGGAGCCCTAGATCGGTTCCGCCAAGGTTCCGCCTCGTGGCGGCGGAGTTTCGTCCCATAAGCTTGCTTATGATTTTTTCCAGGGTAAAATACTTCATATAGAAGAAGATGGGCACCGGAGGGGCACCAGGGGGCCCACGAGGCAGGGGGCGCGCCCTGTAAGAGTGGGCGCGCCCCCCACCCTCATGGCCAGGGTGTGGGCCTCCTCTAGTACTTCTTTCGCTCAATAATTCTTATTAATTCCAAAAATGACTTTCGTGGAGTTTCAGGACTTTTGGAGCTGTGCAGAATAGGTTTCCAATATTTGCTCCTTTTCCAGCCCAGAATCCCAGCTGCCGGCATTCTGCCGCTTCATGTAAAACCTTGTAAAATAAGAGAGAATAGCCATAAGTATTGTGATATAATGTGTAATAACAACCCATAATGCAACAAATATCGATATAAAAGCATGATGCAAAATGAACGTATCAACAGACTACATAATAAAGGTCTTTATCACAAGCGGCAATATAAAGTGACGTTCTTTTGCATTAAGATTTTCTGCATCCAATCATAAAAGCGCATGACAACCTATGCTTCCCTCTGCGAAGGGCCTATCTTTTACTTTTATCTTCTACCCTTATACAAGAGTCATGGTGATCATCACCTTTCCTTTTTACACTTTTTCCTTTGGCAAGCACTTTGTGTTGGAGCGATCCGTATATATATATATATATATATATATATATATATATATATATATATATATATATATATATATATATATATATATCCTTCTTTATTTTACCCACAACCCGTTAGGAGCCGCACACATCTCAAGCAATCAGACGGCAAAAAAGATGAAGGTAACTACCACCTAATGATAGGATGTATTTTCCATATATAGTTACCTTCATCTTTTTTGCCGTCTGATTGCTTGAGATGTGTGCGGCTCCTAACGGGTTGCGGGTAAAATAAAGAAGGATATATTTTCCATTCGGATCTCCACCTTCCTATTTTCTTGGGCTAGCCCCGTATATCGCTTGACATAAAACCATGCAACGCTAATCTCTTTCTCTCTCTCAGAGCGCTCTTTCTCTCTCTCCATGTTTCTCGGTCAAAATCTTCACATAAAGCTGGATCTGAAAAAATCATTAGCGACAGAAGGTATGCGACATGCATCTACACAAACATCGTGTAAATCAATTGTTAATTGTTCCTAATTTCCATTCTTATACAGGGGTCGCGGGCAACGTTGATGGCTGATGGGATTAGGAGCATGGATGTATGTTCCAACGTATTCATCCAGAGGACCCAATCTTTAATATTCCTCCTAGTCGATTTATAATATAATCAGATTTTTTATGATCATGGATTAGGACCATGTTCCAAGGCATTTATCTAGCCGATACATCAACCATGCATCTAGAAAAACACATCCGTCGTGTAAGATTGCGATGCGCAACGACCACCAATATAAGATTGTTATGGTGCGGCGACGGTGACAACGATTTACGGCTGCACACGCCGACGAGAGACTACTCTATGAGGTAGCAGAGACGACTACATACTACTGCACATCTCAGATGGCTCACCGGCGAGGCGAGCGGCGGCTGCGTCGCAATACTGTTTATGGCCGACATGTGACTGCTCCAGCACGGCGGCGGCGGCGACGACGGCGATGTACATATACTCACAGTATATACTCCATCGTGAGAGATGGCGATGTATGAGAAGGAAGAACATGCGTACATGCATTGATGGAAACAACATGTGTATATGGTGTTTCAAACCAACCGCTCAGGAGTCCATGAAGCCATGAATGTATTTGTATTTAGCGTATCCATCAACGTGACATACTGATATTTATATATACTCCATATTTCCTTTTCTAAAAAAATATACTCCATATTTTGTACTATGAGATATACGACATACTATCCTCTTTTTATGATACTTCATACTGTTATTTTATTTTTGCGGGGGTACTTCATACTATATTTTTTCTATGAAGTACATACCACGTACTTCATACTCCATACTATTTTTTTTAGGGTTACTCCATACTATATTCTTGGCTCTTCGGCATACTCCATACTTTTTTGCACACTCATTTACTATGAAGTACATGCATCCTGATACTTCATACTCCATACTCCATACTCCAGAACTTCATACTCCATCTAAATAGCAAGTATATATTGTAGGATTAAATTTTTGAGTATACATTATGGACAATCAGAACACTGGGAAAATATTGTGTCTATACTTTTAAGTTTTGGAGCACATATAGAACTATGATCTCTTTGGATTTAAGGAGCACGCATATAATAAACATTTTTTACATCAATATGTACGTACATTGTATGGGCAGTACGTGTCCAGCTAGGTTGTTTTAAAATCAATGTCTCCTAGTGGATAGCTACTCGCACTTATCCATTCGGTGAGGTCTGCTGCATGCAGCCCTGAAATTAGCAGGTTGTTGCTAATAGTTGGCTGGTAAAACATTTTAACTAAATGATTAAATTAGGCTTGAACACTAACGGGTTTTTTGGCACCCACCAACCCAATTGGTGCTACGGCTTGAGGGACACGTGGAGGCCAAACAATTAGGTGGTAACTACCACTGCTTGTAGATAAAATTTGTCCTATATATATATATATATATATATATATATATATATATATATATATATATATATATATATATATCCACTTGGATGTAGGTTTTCATAAATTATTATTGTTGACATTACCCTTGAGGTAAAAGGTTGGGAGGCGAAACTATAATCCCCTATCTTTCTCTATGTCCGATTGAAACTTTGAAACCATAAATATCACATGGGTTTTAGCAGTTGTGAAAGACTAAATGATAGTTGAGTATGTGAAGTTTGCTGAACCAAAGCTCTTACATAGACCCTTCCCAAAAATAAGATGAATTGTGATTGTTTGATGACTAAGAGCATGGTTTGTTAGTTTTCCAGAAAGTTTATGATCTATACTTTAACTTGTGAATAGCGTGTTACTTGATCATGAAAAGTTTTATGAGTTGAGCTACTGTTATGATATATAATGATGCTAGAAAAAGTGATTGAAACTATCATTGATCAAACTTAAGCGCTTGCTTCACACTTCATAAATTATTTCTTTTATCATTTACATACTCGGGGACGAGCAGGAATTAAGCTTGGGATGCTGATACGTCTCCAATGTATCTATAATTTATGAAGTATTCATGCCATGTTTACAATAGTTTTATATGATTTTGGTATGATTTGATTAGAACTAACTCGGACTGATGCTGTTTTAAGCAGAACTACCGTGGTGTTGTTTTTGTGCAGAAATAAAAGTTTTCGGAATGCGCTGAAAATCAACGGCGATTTTTTTGGGAAAATATAACAAAAATCTACCAGAGGGGAGTCCCGCGGGCTCCACGAGGGTGGGGGCGCGCCCACCCCCCTAGGGCGCGCCCCTGTGCCTCGTGGACTCCCTGTTGGGCCCCTTGACTTGTCCTCGATGCCAACCTCTTCTATAAATGCCCAAACCTCCAGAAAATAATCTAGATCAGGAGTTCCGCCGCCGCAAGCCTCTGTAGCCCCGAGAAATCAATCTAGACCCTCTCTAGCACCCTCCCGGAGGGGGCCATCATCACCGGAGGCCATGGGGAAGGACCTCGGAGGGGCCATCATTGCCATGAAGGCCAAGGACCAGAGAGGGAACCTCTCCCCATCCAGGGGGAGGCCATGGAGGAGGAAGCACAAGGGGGGAACTTCTCCTCCTCTCTCTCGGTGGCGCTGGAGTGCCATCGGGAGGGGAATCATCGCCGCGGTGATCGTCTTCATTAACATCACCATCATCATCACCATCCTCATCCCTTTTACGTGGTCCACTCTCCCGCACACCGCTGTAATCCCTACTTGAACATGGTGCTTTATGTCACATATTATGATCCAATGATGTGTTGCCATCTTATGATGTTTTGAGTAGATATCATTTGTCTTTGGGTTGATTGATGATCTAGATTGGTATGAGTTGTATGATTTTTTTTGGTGTTGTCTTATTGTGCCCTCCGTGTCGCGCAAGGGTGAGGGATTCTCGCTGTAGGGTTTTGCAGTATGTCCATGGTTTACTTATTGTCTGCGTTGCTTGAGTGACAGAAGCATAAACATGGATAAGTGGGTCACGGTTTATGGGAATAAAGGGGACTTGATATGTTAATGCTATGGTTGGGTTTTACCTTAATGATCTTTAGTAGTTGTGGATGCTTGCTAGAGTTCCAATCATAAGTGCATATGATTCAAGAAGAGAAAGTATGTTAGTTTATGCCTCTCCCTCATATGAAATTGCAATAGTGATTACCGGTCCTGTTAACAATTGCCTAGGATAATTCTGCACACCAACCCATCATTATTCCACACTCGCTATTTATAATATTTAGTAATATATTCTAAGTTTATGATAACAGCACCTACTTTTATATTTTAGTTCTTCGATATCATACAAAGTTATCCTCTTCATACCCACAACGTAGTTTTATTTCTTGTTTCTAGTTGGAAGCAAACGTTCGGTGTACGTAGAGTCGTATCAGTGGCAGATAGGACTTGAGAGAATATTGATCTTGCCTTTAGCTCCTTGTGGGTTCGACACTCCATGCTTATCACTTCCACCTTTGGAAATTGCTACGATGATTCCCTGCACTTGGGAATTATCACGGCCCGGGCACGCCTGGGCATGCCCGCCTGATAAGCCTGGCCCAGCACCGATCCCACAGATGTCCCACAGAAAACACTGTCGAGCTCATCGCTCTGAAACCCTAGCTCACTCACTTTCCTCTATCTCTCTCTCTCCATCCTCTCCTCTCCCTGCACCGATTCCTATCGAATCAGGTGCAATGTTGAGCTCTGGCAGCCGCTCCGACGACGAGCTGGATCTGGAGTATGAGCTAGCCCTCTGCATCACCTTGGAGCGATCCAAGGTGGAGACCGGGGGCAGCTCCGGATCTGCAGCCTCGCCGCAGCCGCAGTTTCCCCGTCAGCGCAGCTCGGACGCCGGCGCTGGCCCCTTCAGGCCCGAGGGCAGCTCCGACAGGCGGCCCATGCAATCCGTGCCTCCCCTACGCCGTCCTCTGGCCCCGCCGGATGCCGCTCCCCTCGTGGGCAACGATGGGTGCTTGGGCCCGCCCCGCCGGCCCGGACATGTGCGCCGCCCGCCGCGAGAGGCAACGGGCAAGGGAGAGGGATGCTGCGGAGAGCTCTGTCCGCAGCCGCCGCCATGGGTTACTGGCGGAGCCCGACGAGGACAAACGGATCCTCGCATCGGTCTACCGTCGGTCGCATACGACGACGGAGACGGACGCTCGGCGGCTCCGCCGGAAGAACGCGATGTGGCCCTCCGGCTTGCCATCAAGTAGTCCTAGCGGGAGGCGAAGGAGAAGGCGGAGGCGGCTCGGCTGGCCAAGCTCAGGCGCCAGCAGGACCGGGTCGTCCAGCACCTCAAGGGCCTCGTCATCGTCTCCTCCTCCTCGTCCGACGATGACGTCTCCTCTTCCGATGAATCGGACGATCCTCCACCAACCGCCGACCAGAAGAGGAAAGGGCTGGCCTGGAAGTGGTGAAGTTCTATTTCATTTCAAGTTTTAAATGTAGTATAAAGTTGTCCGTCGTTTGTGTGAACTATGGTGATCTTTTGGTGAACCATCGTGTTGTCCTATGTCTGATTCTATGTCCGCTCAGTTGATCTACGTAGTGTGATCGATATTGCATGATTTAGTATGGATATAGGGGTTCGAATGTGAGATACACAGATGTGGACCACACGATTTGAGAGATGCCTTGTCAGTGCCCGTGGACGCGCCAGGGTGCGTCCGCGGGCATTTGAGGTGCCGGATTTGCCAAGTCCGGCTATAGACGCTCTTAGTTCAAACAATGATTGAAACGTATGCGGGACAGCGCTTGATGAAGGCCTCCCACATCAATGTTCATGTACTAGTTGCTTGTATGTGGACGGATGCCTGAACAAATTTGCATGTGAGCGCTGGAGTACGACCCGAGCGAAACCGATCAGTACTACTCCTAGCTCATTACTGTTCCCAAGCAGGACTGCAGGAGCAGCTGGTTTTGCATAGCTCTTACCAGTAGTACTCACTGTCTTAAGTGGGCCAGTTCTTATCCACTTCCTACATATGCGCGCGCGGATCGACCGTCCAATCCGTACGCGTCCGCCGAGGCGAAATCAGGCCGCGGTCTCGATCTGGACCGGCTCCACCGCACGTCGTTTTTCCTCTTTTGTTTTACGATGAGAGTGCACCATGTTCACGCTCATGCCTGCACTGCATATATGTCAATTGGTTTCTTGGATTCTTTTCTCGGAACGCATGATGTATGTCGTCGTCGGCACACTGTTAATTATAAGCTTCAGGCAGGAGGATCGGGTACTTATTTAGGGAACTAATTACTATACTAAGTATAGTTTAATCTAGATCGGGATCTCCTCGATCTGTCTCGGTTGACACGCTGCCGCCTGCCGGACATATGACCTTTTTCGTGTTTTGTTTTTTCGAGCAATCTTTTATGTGTGTGTGTGTGAGAGAGAGTTCGACCCTGAAGTGAACTGCTATAAAATACGTACCCATGCACAGCATGCACGCACGCTGCTTGGATGGCCACGCACGTGCACGTGCACCTGCACCATGGGCGGCCTGTCAAACGTGCTCGCGTCACTTGCACCCACAGGAAGAGAGAGAGAGAGATGAGAGAGAGATGAGAGAGAGAGGCTGCTTTTGCTTTAAATGGTCAAGTGATACAACAAGAGGTGCAAAGGGTTGGCACGTACCAAGTGGCAAATCTAGTCCATACACTCCACTGTCGGCCAACCTGGCCAAAGTGCGGCCACACAACACAACTATTCCCATCTACAGTAGCTTCATCATATCTATCCATATGTTCCCATCTAGAATTATGGACTGATTGCAATACCTATTCACTCGGTGAGACGACACCGCATTCATGAATTTCACTTTGATCGATCAGCTGAGTACATAGCGAGTATTAACTTTGTCTCTCTTTCTCGAGGGCGACGCTAGATCCGTGTAGTATCTTCCATTGCCAATGAACTGATTTTTGAACCTCGGGTCATTGGTGCTAAGGACAAATAGACCATTTCTTCCTGATATTGTTTCCAATCGTGATCATGTAGCTCAGTTTTATCCTGCTTTTACCAATGGATGAGTGCGGTGGTCATGGTAAGGGAGGTGATCGAATCATGCATATACTTCAATATTCGCTAAAATACAGAACATAAACACATGCTTATTAGATGATCACGCACTTGAATGGTGAACCCTACATACATATATGTAGATGCATAAATATATGCACGTATTACATATATAATTATATCTATATAGCTTTTAGCGATGTTATGCTCTTAATTGGTTGGATCTCATTGAGGGTGGAAATTTATGTCCTAATCTTCATGAGCTGGACCTGGCGATATCGGCATGAGCGCATACTTCACGGGAGGAATATCGACTTTAGGTGTATTTTGTTCTTAATCTTTGTTGTGGTTTTCCCATAGTTGTCCACTGTATGTACTCTGTTTTTAAGTAGATTTTTTTTCTATATCGTTGCTCCACATTTATCTAAAGAAAATTATGGCCGCATCCTAGGATCCATATGCGGGGAGGTTTCAACCTTCCTTTTAGAAAAAAAAAAGTGTGTATAACTTTTCGCCATGTACTGTGTCTGCTTTTTTTTATTTCATTTTACGAGTTTCCAAAAAATGTGGAATAGTTCATAGATGTAGGTTATGACATGCCTTATTGTGACCTAAGAAAAAACCATTTTATATAATATGTATGTTATTTAACTTGAGTACTATTCATTTGAATCATGTATCTGTTTTTAGGTCATAGATGGTAATGTTTGTTGGATGAGCTTTCCCCAAGTCCACACGATATATCGCCATATACTCGTATTTCGGTCACTTGAGATATCGGCGTGAAGGAATACTCCTTCGTACGTGAAGGCTTTAAGGGGGAATACCGACTTTACGTGTACCATTTTTGTTCCTAAACTTTGCTGTGGTTTTTCCATAGTTGCCCACTGTATATACTCATTTTTAAATTAGACTCTTTTGTATAGTTGCATCACATTTATTTAAAGAAAATTATGCTCAAATCCTAGGATGCATGTGCCGGAAGGTTTGGACCTTTCTTTTCGAAAAAGAAAGTATGTACAATTTTCCGCCCATCCAATCTCTTTGTTTTTTCCCTTCATTTTCCAAGTTTTCAAAAAATATGGTATAGTTCATAGATGTAAGTTATGAAATACAATATGCATCTCGAAAAACTCATAACATGACATGCCTTATTGTGACATAAGAAACACAATTTTATATTATGTGTATGTTGTATAACCTGAGCACTATCCATTTGAGTCTTGTATTTGTTTTTCTAGGTCACAAATGGTCATGTTTGTTGGATGAGCTTTTCCCAAGTGCACAGGATATAGACCCATAGTATGTATGTTTTTTTTTTGCAAGGGAATTATTTTTTTTTTGGAAAAGACAATAAAATTAAAATATGGAATATGGATCGGGCAACTGGTTGCACAAAATCTACTTTCGTGCGCGATGTTATATTCCTAAGACCTTATGTGGAGATCTGTGCAAATTTTGTTTTTTTTTCTTCTTTTTATATGTTATGTCACTAGCCTGTGGTTTGGTTAAGTCTCAGTCGACTGAGATCTAGCCGTACCCATATCAAAATTACTCTCTGTGGTTAATATGAGATTCACTTCAACGTGAGGTCATCTAAAAACACACTTCACTTTGCAATTGATGAAAATTTAGTTATTTGTATTTCTTGAAAAATAGATCAGTACATACATAAAAATTGTCAGGAACGAGTCACATAATTAAAAAAAGGGAAAGAATCATATCCCCTGTCCTCTAGCAAATTTGTTTCTTGTCTGCAACAAAAGAAAAACATGTAGTATAATCATAATTGAAACGCAAGAATGAATCTCTCTCACACCAGTCATACGCACACTGGCTCAGAATGGGCAGCGGAGAGTGTGGCTCGCTATAGCTCGTCCACTTGGTGGTCATCTCCCCGGCGTGGTTGGCACGTGAACATCTTCAGCACGCCGTCCGACCTGCCGGCGACGAGCGCCCCACCGCAGTCGGCGTCGCCCTGCAGCCACGTCACGGCGCTAACGAACCCTTCGGCGTCGGGGGAGCTGTCGGAGGCGACGTCGAAGGGGTGCACCCAGACAGGCTTGCCCCACCTGAGGTCGTAGACGAAGACGTGGTTGGACTCAGACCCGCTGGCCACCAGCCCGGCGCCGCGCCACAGCCCCATCCCCACGAAGCTCCGCCCGCTGACGTGGCCGCTGTACGACCGCACCTCCCGCGCCGGGCCCGACAGCTCCGGCGTCGACGGCCACTCCCACAGCCGGTGCGTCCCGTCGGCGGCCGACGTCACCACCCGCCGCGCCGGCGCCCACCGCACGTACGTCACGGCGCGTGCGTGCCCGTCCATGGACGCGACCTCGCCGTGGCCCAGCGCGCGCACGTCGTACACGGCCGCGCGCCGGTCCGCCGAGCCCACCGCCAGCTGCGGCCCGCCGGACGGGTCGAACTCCACGCACAGCACGGCGCCGCCGGCCCGCGCCGTGGCCCAGGACCCCGAGGGCGCGCGCGGGTCCCAAACGTGCGCCGTCCGGTCGTCCGAGCCGGACGCCGCCATGGACGTTTGCGCGCCGCGGGGCGCGTAGTCCAGCGCCCACACCCGCCTCCCGGCGTGCTCGTCGCGCTCCCACGCCGCGACGCCGCGCTCCACGTCGTACTCCGTCACGACGCCGTCGTAGTCGCCGCACCCCACCGCGCGCCTGCCCCCCTCCTCGGGACGCCACCGCACGCTGCTGAGCTTGGCCGGCACGCAGATGCAGGCGGCGGGGCTAGGCGAGGACGGCAGGCCGGCGACGTCGTATATCCGGACCTTGCGCGCGATGCCGCCCGTGGCGAGGAGGCGGCCGGCGGGGTCGAAGTCGACGCTGCCGATGGCCTCGGACGCGCCGGCCAGCGACGGGGACGGCACGGTGGCCGCGAGCCGGAACTCCCATTCGCACCGCGGGGGCGACAGCTCGGCGCCCTCGACGTCGTCTACGGCCGCCGGAAACGAAATGCCGTGGTCGACCCGGCCGCCGTTGCCCACGTATGGCGCCGCCGCCGCCGCAGGTTCTTCGTACCGGCGATGGTGTGCGGAGGTGGGAGAAGAGGAGGAAGGAGAAGACGGGGAGCAGGGGTTGGTCATGGAACGCTCCTCATGGACATGGATCGATCGGGCCGCGAGCCGAGCTACTAGTAGTAGCGCCGCACGCTCGCCAGCTCGTGCACTTTGTGCATGTGGTGATGATGAACTGGTGATGAGAGATCTGTCCCTGGGTTTGGCTTTGGTCTTTTGTTGGTTTAGGCTTGGTGTCTCTTGTTCATTTTGGGGGTTGGGGCCAGGCTTAGCTGCCTTAATTGCCACCGGGAAACACTAGCCTAGCTAAAGAGAGAAACACTTCCCTTTGCGAGATAGGTGGTCTCATGGGGTGCCACATGAGGGAGACAAGGGATCTGTGGTTGGAGTTGTGGTCATGTCGTGGCTAGCTCCGCAAATGCAAGAGCCGGACCTAATCCGGTCGATCAGTTGGTTATCGCTCGGGCGGTTGTATCCATGATCATCAATTCGCGTGTCGTTAAGACCGGTGCTTTACTTTGTGCTGCGTTATCTTTCTCATGATGTCGACGCTATCATCCTTCTGTTTTTTTTACTAAGTGGAGTAGTATTGCTGATGTTTGTTAGTACTCCTTCCGTACCGAAATACTTGTAGTTGGGGGAACTTGATAGTACTATTGTCTTTACAAGGCAAAACCCAAAGGTTTTTGGGTGCTCCTGGGTTGATTGCACCTGCAAGCTAAAATATCTCCTCAAGTCCCGTTGACTATCAGCCTATCACACAATGGTTATTGGTAAGAGAGTTAGATAATTGGTGAGTTTAGACTCTTATTTCCCTCCCTTTTGCCCTTTTTGGCTGAGTGACTTTAACCTCTTTTCAAGTGTGTCTTTGTTATGACCGTTGCGTAGAACTATATAAATATATATGTTCCCCCACCCCCACCATAACTATCACACTCATGACTCATCCATCGGTAAAACCAGGATAAAGTTGAGCTAGATGTTGGTCATGTTTGAAAAAAATATAGTACCATTGTAAACAATATAACGCACACATATATAAGTGATAGCGACCACACCCATATGTCGATAAAACCAAGATAAAGTTGAGAGCAATGATCACGATAGAAAGCAGTTCCCCATAAAGAATATGCCATGTAGAAGTGATGCGCAAAATTCGTGCCCGGTCTGCACGTATGACTTTCGGTAACAAATCAGTTGTAAACTCTTACGAAGCAAGTATATGATCTTTTTCCCGACAGATATTCATTTGATGGATCTAAATCAAGTTGATCAAAAGTTGTAGATGTAGCCTCCTTGAGTTTCATCATATGGAAATGTACTGTGCTACTTATTCTGGACGGATAGGAATTCCATCAAGATAGATAGATGCTGCTCCACTTGTGAGCTGAGATGGGAACAGTTCGATCGTGCAGCTGGGGTGCATGTCTGTGGTCACGCTTTGGATAGGTGAGCGGACAATGGACGTGTGGACTAGATTTGCCACTTGGTACGTGCCAACCCTTTGCACCTCTTGTTGTACCACACCACTAACCAAGCTGCCATTTAAAGCATCTTCTCTTCTCTCTCTCTCTCTCTCTCTCTCTCTCTCTCTCTCTCTCTCTCTCTCTCTCTCCAGTGCAATTACGTCGATATTGTGTGCATGTATGGTGCACATTTGACAGACCGTCCATCCTGCACGTGCGTAACCATCCAATCAGCGTGAACACACACAAAAAATATCGTATATTCAGCAGATCAGTGCCAAAAACATAACGTGTCGCCCACCATCATCCATGCATGTTGACGAGAAAATAATTAATTAGTACTAGCAAAAAGGCCCATGTGTTGCAACGGGAGAAAAAAAAATACCACACGCTCTTAATTTACAAAAAATGGTCTATAATATGAGAATTTATAGCTACGACCCCAAAAAAGGTAGTCTTAATCTATAAAAGCGCAATTTAAGATTCTACATGTGTTCTAATTCAACACGGCTTGCATGTAGATTTAATCGCACAAAGAAACATGCAAGTGATCATGCATTTTATTTATGTCATGTTGGAAATAGGGCGTTGTTACGGGCGAGTGAAGAAAAATGACAAAAAAAAAACCGATGACATTAGCACACTACGGAGACATGTGTGCATCAATGACAATTTTCAGTTTAAGAATCACCAACTTAGGGTAACTGTTGAACACTTTTTTCACATGCATATTTCTTAAATACATGAAGAGTTGTTAAAGGTTGTTAAAAAGATACATGATTTTTTTCATCATAAAAGAGATTTTTTTGTCTGAAAAAGAACATTTTTGTATGGTCTCCTGTGGACGCAGGTACTTGCGCACCTATTTCATCATTATTTCTTGTCATACATGTTATAGGTATTGGTCCCTGTTTCATCACTATTTATCTTATCAAATTTGTCTTTTATTTTATTTTTGTCATGCATGCCTCCTTTTTACTTTTTTTTCATGCATGTCCTCTCTTTTTTCTTCTTATTTATAGGAGAATAGCACAACATCTCAACTTTATCAGATCTCATCTGCATTTTCTCGTTTATTTCTTTTATAGCAGATATCACATCTTTATTGGGTCTTTCTTCTATTCCTTGTCATGCATGTCCTTATTTATTGAGTGTCTCTAGCAAATTTATCTTCAATTTCATGTCCAATCCTGATTTTGCTGAGGTGTTCATCCCCAATCTGAATCAGTACCGGTATGAAAAAAAGACGGATAATGCATTGCTGATTAACATTGCATCCTAGATAGTTTTTTTTAATTTTTAATATGTAAAATAATATCATATTCAGATTCTACATATTTTTCTAATGAAATTTCATATATAACATGTTAAATTTGAAGTTATGATTTAGAAGATATGAATATTTTAAAAAACATTTGATATGTACTGCGGATTTAGTGTCAGAAACATTAGGGGGTTTTCTATAAAATAGCAAAACGGACTAAAAATACCTATTTTTTTATTAGTAGGTATAGAGGTATAGATATAGATATAGACTGGTAATGCACTACGTATATGTTTGCCTAGAGCTAGTCGCAGGATGCGTTCTCATCGTGAAAACACAGAGAGGAAAAAACAGCATGATGATGATATTCATTATGCATCTGTACTCTCGCTTGTGGAGCCAAGCCAGACCGGGACTGCAAGCAAATTTTGCCTCCGGGTCCGGTTCAGGGGTTCGGCGACAGGTTGATCCGTCATCCGTGAATATAGGACCGATGTGGATAAGAACTGGGCCACTTAATAACCAGACATTTGCTTTTTACCGGCTGCTAGGACCACGTCTCCATCTTCAATACTATAAGTACTTTTTGATAACGGTTTTGCTGATTCTAAAACAGATGAAATTAAAATAAAATAGTGTTTTTTTACACACAAGCTATTTGTAAATCGCTTGAATATTGAATCCACGTAAGTCGATTCTAAAGAGAATACAACTCCATGGGCGAAGGTGGGGGTGACATGAAATCTTTTTTATCTATTACCCGCAAAAAGGCTCATATTTTGTCTTTCACGCCCACCCCACCACCAGTTGATTCCGTCTAGCTCCGCCACTGAGTGTCGACCTTGGTGAGGCCGAGATGGAAACTTGTCGGAGACAGGGACGACATTGCTAGCCGTAGCGAGTTGCGACATCGTGAACAGAGGCAAGGAAAAGGGCTGACTGGCGCGGAACTGGCTCGCCGGGGAAATTTGCTGGCCGGGAAGGTTTAGAGGGATGGTCTAGGGTGGCGCATCATGACGGTGGGCACTGGTGATTGGAGGGCGTGCACAAGTGTGTTGTCGACCGCAGACCCCGGAGGCAGGCAAATTGGTCGGTGGTCATGGGTGGTTCAAGAGGAGGAAGGAGACTGGAGGAAGTAGAAACACAACAGCCTTCGCGTGAAAGATCCAACGGCCAAAAAAATCTCACACGATTCCTTTTTAGGCGACTTACAATGCCCCTACCTTTTTTAGTCACAGCTGATTTATTTATTTATTTTACCAAAATCAGTTTAATGAAATACATCATATACTCGTTTAAAAAGGTTCTGGTGGGCTGATAAAAATTGCAAGTTGCATCTTTCACCAAACTAAATTACACTTTAGGCAGACCCATTTTGAAAAATCTTTTCTTGGGCCAAGCAATTTTCTAACGGATCTACGGACCACGGTGGGCAAAAATCAGCCTGGATCATTTCCAAACTCAAATAAAGGCATATACTCACTGTCAACAAGTATATACACTGCAAACCAACCTGTTAGGTGGACAGTGGTATACCAGCCCATCAGGGTTCAAGTCCTGGTGCTCGTGTTTAAATTTTTATTTATTTCAGGATTTTTGACGATGTGCATTAAGTGGAAGGAGACATTCCCATTGACTATGAGACGTCTTTGGTGACTTCGTCAATCTCAAGATGATTTGTCGGCACAGTCTCTCGGAGGTGCTCATAGAGGTAGGGTGTGCGTGTGTGTTCATAGAAATGAGTGTATTCATGTATATGTAATCGTCTGCGTCTATACTATGTTAAAAGAAACAAATATATACACTGCCCATTGCAAAAATTGAACACTGTGAACTACTAAAGAAAACACCGTGCGAGAAAATACTATAGGCACATGTTGGAATAGTTAAAAAATCAAATTAATGTCATGACTAGATTGCTAACAATATTAATATTGTAACACACTAATGAACTACTCATGCGAATGCGCACCAGTGCAGGAGATAGTGATACTATGCCATCATTGCCTCATTAGTTGATTGGAGCTAAATACGTACGGTATGTCGGTATCATTTTCTCAAGTATCACCATTCGTGTACATGTACGTGTACGTGGGAGGTACAGTAGTACAGGGAAGATGTATGGATACCATAAGCGTACACATCGATCGATAGATTGATGCATACGGCCGGCCCGGGAGTATATGCAGGCTCGTGGGCAGGGGAGGGGCTACGTGGTCTCACGTGCACCTTTCATGCAGAGGCATGCAACTCTACTGTGGCTGGATCCCATGCGGCACCAACTTTGTGGTCTACTTTGGTAGTTTGCGTACCATCCATACGATTTACTACCTCCCCAAATAGATGACATATAAATTCAGTTAAAAAGTCAATGTTTTCAAAGTTTGACCATGCATATATACAAAAGTATGAACATAAATAATGTCAAATCAATATTAATATATCCACCATTAGATGTATTTTCATAATCTATTTATTATATTAAATATTGCAGTTGTTGATATTTTTTCTGTATATTTGGTCAAATTTAGAAATAATTGACTTTTTGACTGAATATATATGTCACGTATTTGGGGACAGAGGGAGTACCCTGTTTTAGCTTTGGCTTGGCTTGTACTACTGGTCACCTAGTTCCTACTCCGATGTGCTATATGTTGTCCTAATGTTACTCCTTTTATTTTTCTTTTTTCAAAAAACAACTATGATCAATTTAGAGGTCAAGATATTTTTGTTGTGTACGTAATTCTGCAGTTCGAACTGAAAAACTACACGGCCGACAAAGGCGGATATGTGCGAAGGCTACAGGGTTCCCAAGGTGTATGACTGAGGGTACACTTGTTCATTGTTGTTTCACACCTCTGGCATTAGAGGTTATGTGCATTATCACGCATTAGATCAACTACAACTCGTCGATCCATTTCATTCGCGCGTGTCCATTTGGGTCGACGCGGACACAAAAGTCGGCCCAATGCGTGAAAACACACGGACGCGTGTCCGCTTTTCATCCGCATGCCGACCAATTCCATGTATTACTTTCAACAAGTTGCTTTCTTGTTCCATCTTACTGAAAACGAGGCTTTTCAGTCATCTTGCCAATGTGGTATGATTTGCATATCTCAAGTGATTCAAAATCAAGTGAGTCAAAATGATCCATATGCATGGAGTTTCTTCATGCGTACATACTAATAGACATGGTTCGCATGTCTCAAACTTTTCAAAAAACGAGTGAGTCCAAAAGATCCATCAACATGGAGCTTCTTCATGCGTTTTATACTAATATGACTCAAATGGCAGTGCCACAAGTAGGTGGTACCATCTTTACTATCTTATATCTTTTGGCATGAACATGTGTATCACTACGATCGAGATTCAATAAACCATTCATTTTAGGTGCAAGACCATTGAAGGTATTATTCAAATAAATAGAGTAATCATTATTATCCTTAAATGAACAACCGTATTGCGATAAACATAATTCAATCATGTATATGCTTAACGCAAACACCAAATAACAATTATTTAGGTTTAACACCAATCCCGATGGTAGAGGGAGCGTGCGATGTTTGATAATATCAACCTTGGAAATACTTCCAACACATATCGTCACCTCGCCTTCAGCTAGCCTCCGTTTATTCCGTAGCCTTTTATTTTGAGTTACTAACACTTAGCAACCGAACCGGTATCTATTACCCTGGTGTTACTAGGAGTACTAGTAAAGTACACATTAATATAATGTATATCCAATATACTTCTGTAGACCTTGTCAGCCTTCTCATCTACCAAGTATCTAGGGTAGTTCTGCTTCAGTGACCGTTCCCCTCATTACAGAAGCAATTAGTCTCGGGTTTGGGTTCAAACTTTGGGTTTCTTCACTAGAGCAGCAATTGCCGTTTCATGAAGTATCCCTTCTTGTCCTTGCCCTTCTTGAAACTAGTGGTTTCACTAGCCATCAACAATTGATGCTCCTTCTTGATTTCTACTTTCGCGGTGTCAAACATCGCGAATAGCTTAAGGATCATCATATCTATCCCTGATATGTTATAGTTCATCACGAAGCTCTAGTAGCTTGGTGGCAATAACTTTGGAGAACCATCACTATCTCTTAAGGAAGATTAACTCCCACTCGATTCAAGTGATCGTAGTACTCAGACAATCTGAGCACATGCTCAATGATTGAGCTTTTCTCCCTTAGTTTGCAGGCTTAAGAAACTCGTCAGAGGTCTCATACCTCTTGACATGGGCACGAGCCTGAAATCCCAATTTCAGCCCTTTGAACATCTCATATGTTCCGCGATGTTTCAATATCGTCTTCGCCACCTCAATTATAAACCATTTAACATTACTGAACTATCACGTAGTCATCAAAACGTGTATTTCAGATGTTCGCAACATCCACAGACGATGTTCGAGGTTCAGCACACCGAGCGGTGCATTAAGGACATAAGCCTTCTGTATAGCAGTGAGGACACTCCTGAGTTTACGGACCTAGTCCGCATAATTGCTACTATCAACTTTCAACTAAATTTTCTCTAGGAACATATCTAAAACAGTAGAACTAAAGCGCAAGTTATGACATAATTTGCAAAGACCTTTTGACTATGTTCATGATAATTAAGTTCATCTAATTTAATGAACTCCCACTCAGATAGACATCTCTCTAGTCATCTAAGTGATACATGATCCGAGTCAACTAAGCCGTGTCCGATCATCATGTGAGACGGACTAGTCATCGTCGGTGAACATCTTCATGTTGATCTTATCTGCTATACGACTCATGTTCGACCTTTCGGTCTCTTGTGTTCCGAGGCCATGTCTGTACATGCCGGGCTTGTCAAGTCAACCTAAGTGTTTTGCTTGTGTAAATCTGGCTTACACCCATTGTATTCGAACGTTAGAATCTATCACACCCGATCATCACGTGGTGCTTCGAAACAATGAACCTTCGCAACGGTGCATAGTTAGGGGGAACACTTTCTTGAAATTTTATGAGGGATCATCTTATTTATGCTACCGTCGTTCTAAGAAAATAAGATGTAAAAAACATGATAAACATCTCATGCAATAAAATAGTGACATGATATGGCCAATATCATTTTGCTCCTTTTGATCTCCATCTTCGGGGCTCCATGATCATCATCGTCACCGGCATGACACCATGATCTCCATCATCATGATCTCCATCATCGTGTCTTCATGAAGTTGTATCACCAACTATTACTTCTACTACTATGGCTAACGGTTTAGCAATAAAGTAAAGTAATTACATGACGTTATTCAATGACACGCAGGTCATACAATAAATTAAGACAACTCCTATGGCTCCTGCCGGTTGTCATACTCATCGACATGCAAGTCATGATTCCTATTACAAGAACATGACCAATCTCATACATCACATATATTTCATTCATCACATCCTTTGGCCATATCACATCACATGGCATATGCTGCAAAAACAAGTTAGACTTCCTCTAATTGTGGTTGCAAGTTTTTACGGGGCTGCTATAGGTTTCTAGCAAGAATGTTTCTTACCTACGCCAAAACCACAACTTGATATGCCAATTGCTATTTACCCTTCATAAGGACCCTTTTCATCGAATTCGATCCGACTAAAGTGGAAGAGACAGACACCCGCTAGCCACCTTATGCAACTAGTGCATGTCAGTCGGTGGAACCTGTCTCACGTAAGCGTACGTGTAAGGTCGGTCCGGGCCGCTTCATCCCACGATGCCGCTGAATCAAGATAAGACTAGTAGTGGCAAGTAAATTGACAAAATCGACGCCCACAACAACTTTTGTTCTACTCGTGCATAGAAAATACGCATAGACCTAGCTCATGATGCCACTGCTGGGGAACGTAGCAATAATTTAAAATTTTCTACACATCACCAAAATCAATCTATGGAGATTCTAGCAACAAGAGAGGGAGAGGATGAGCATCTTCATACCCTTGAAGATCGTGATGTGGAAGCGTTACAAGAATGCGGATGAGGGAGTCGTACTCGCGGCGATTCAAATCACGAAAGATCCGATCTAACGCCGAACGGACGGCGCCTCCGCGTTCAACACACGTACAGCCCGGGGACGTCTCCTCCTTCTTGATCCAGCAAGGGAAGAGGAGAAGTTAAGGGAGAGCTCCGGCAGCACGACGGCGTGGTGGTGGAGCTTGCAGTTCTCCGGCAGGGCTTCACCAAGCACTACTGAGGAGGAGGTGGAGTTGAAGAGGGGGAGGGCTGCGCCAAGGGCAAGGGGTGAAGCTCCCATGCGCCTCCCCACTATATATAGGAGTGGAGGGGGCTGGTTTCTTGCCCTCCAAGTCCATTGGGGCATTGGCAAAGGTGGGAGGAAAGAAATTCATCATTTCCTTCCCCATCGATTGTTATCCCCCCTTTTTAGGGATCTTGATCTTATCCTTTCGGGATATGATCTTATTCCTTATAAGGGGGGATCTTGGTGCGCCTTGACCAGGGGTGTGGGTCATTGCCCCCACTACCCACGTTCATGTGGGTCCCCCCATGCAGGTGGGCCCCACTCTGAAACCTTCTAGAACCTTCCCGGTACAATACCGAAAAATCCCGAACATTTTCTGGTGGCCAAAATAGGACTTCCCATATATAAATCTTTACCTCCGGACCATTCCGGAACTCCTCGTGATGTCCGGGATCTCATCCGGGACTACGAACAATATTCGGTAACTGCACACTAATTCCCATAACAACTCTAGCGTCACCGAACCTTAAGTGTGTAGACCCTACGGGTTCGGAAATCATGCAGACATGACCGAGACAGCTCTCTGGCCAATAACCAACAGCGGGATCTGGATACCCATGTTGGCTCCCACATGTTCCATGATGATATCATCAGATGAACCACGATGTCAAGGATTCAAGCAACCCCGTATACAATTCCCTTTATCAATCGGTACGTTACTTGCCCGAGATTCGATCGTCGGTATCCCAATACCTCGTTCAATCTCATTACCGGCAAGTCACTTTACTCGTTCCGTAATGCATGATCCTATGACTAACTACTTAGTCACATTGAGCTCATTATGATGATGCATTATCGAGTGGGCCCAGAGATACCTCTCCGTCATACAGAGTGACAAATCCCAGTCTCGATTCGTGCCAACCCAACAGACACTTTCGAAGATACCCGTAGTGCACCTTTATAGCCACCCAGTTATGTTGTGACGTTTGGCACACCCAAAACATTTCTACGGTATCCAGGTGTTGCACAATCTCATGGTCTAAGGAAATGATACTTGACATTAGAAAAGCTTTTAGCAAACGAACTACACGATCTTCTGCTATGCTTAGGATTGGGTCTTGTCCATCACATAATTCTCCTAATGATGTGATCCCGTTATCAATGACATCCAATGTCCATGGTCAGGAAACCATAACCATCTATTGATCAATGAGCTAGTCAACTAGAGGCTCACTAGGGACATGTTGTGGTCTATGTATTCACACATGTATTATGGTTTCCAGTTAATACAATTATAGCATGAACAATAGACAATTATCATGAACAAGTAAATATAATAATAACCATTTTATTATTGCCTCTAGGGCATATTTCCAACAGTGTGCCCAATTTTTCCTTAGCCGATTTGCATTTTCATTTGTGGATGAACGAGATCATAAACGTAGTCAATACTCCCTCCATTTCAGTTTACAAGTGTTGTGCGTATATCTAGGTTGTCAGTTTTATCACCCTAATATAATCTATATAACACAAAAATTATACCTTTGAAAATAGAATATCTGAAGTTTATATTGTTATATTTTCTGTAATATATGATTTGTATTAGGTTGGTCAAATTAACGATCTAAGGGTACACGCACACCCTGTAAACTGAGAGAGAGGGAGTACTGTTTATCTTCTTCCTGAAAGAACAGATGTGATTTCTCCCCCTCCCACGAGTTAGCCGACCGAGCCCTTGCCTGGCTTCCCCGCCTAGACCTGGTGCTCCATCTAATCTAATCCGTGGTAATAAAAAAAAGCCTGCACTAGTAAACCTCATGAGGGCATCTCCCACAAAGATCCTTAAAGCTCTGGTATATATCTGGACCGTGTTGTCCAGACCACTGTTGTTAACTTTTGTCATCCAGTAGAGATCCCTATCGGTCTGTGGAGCAGTGGTGATGTCCATCTTTCCATAAACCAGAACCAATATGGGAGAGCTGTGCGAGAATTTGGATATGCACTTGACAAACAAAAAGCCCCCACATTGTTCTCCTCTCTTTTCTCTTTCTCTTTTCTCTCTCTCTCTCTCCGAACTGCAGATGGAGACCGGGACCGTTTTGGGGGTCAGTGTTGAAATGCCATTATTTCCCTCTGGCTACGACCGTGCGCGTGTCCTGGCTCCCACTCTCAGTCTCAGGGTTTCTCTCTTCTCATACAAAATCCATCGATGCAATTTGAATTTTCAGGCAACTGAGAACACATCTGGTGTGGGAAAAAGTAAAGATGGGGGAAATAAAAGGCCAAAAAACAACTAGTAGTAGATCGAGCAATCACGCGAGGCAACTGCGCCGTGCCCCTAGGCAGCGACATGCTTGCACTTGGTTATGTTTTTGTTCTGAGTAGGGTGCCCTTGCTTAATTTGATTTGTGTGGCGCATACAAAGGCACATATTGCTGCCACAAACGAGACCACACATTCTGGCCACACGTCGTTGAGCGGGTGCGCTGTGCGCAGCACATGCAAACCGGCAAACTGCCGCTGCTCCCCCACAGTGTGGGCCGTCCTCGGTCCAACAACTGTCACGGTCTCTCTTACCACCAGTGACAGTACGTAGTGCCACTCCTTAAGTGGAACCTGTTCGTACTATGTACGTCCAGATACATTATGTTGCCACCTACACGAGAGGACCAGCACGACTGCATGAGCAGGCTGTGTGCAGGTGCTCGCGCTCTGGACTTACTTGGTTAAGTAACCAAGCAATCAAGTTATTAACTACTTTCTATAATCCATTTGAGCGACAAGTAATATGGATCAGAGGAGGTAATACCTACAGCCTTCTCTTGGTCGACATGCTTCATCGATCGGGACATGGATTTTGAGAGCTAGCTAGCTAGGTCGACGTGCTCTGAAATCTGAATTCTTCGTCCACCATTAACATTAGCAGAGGACCACGTACCGGCCGACGTGCGTTACATTGCTTCGAGAAGTACTGTGTATATGGTTGTACGTTACTGCTACGCGCACTGTGTAGCCACGACATGCATGTAGAGTAGAGTTACTTGAGTAGAGTAGACATCAACGCGATGCGTACGTACGTACTTACGTATCGGCGAATGGTCGAGCAGAAAGATCAACTTTATTTCGAAAGCACTGTGTATATGATTGTACGCTACTACTACGTGTACTGTAGCCACACCATGCATGTAGAGTACTAGAAAGATCAACGCTATGCGTACGTACGTACGTATCGGCGATTATTGGCCGAGTCTATGTATGGCTTAGAAGGTCGTGACGTCGTCGCAGCGCTAGCTAGCTTGCTGTCGGTACAGGTACCAGTGTACGCCCCCACGTCATCATCGTCGATAGATCAGGACGACACGTTGGCTATGTGTGTTGATGTTGGCTGGCGGCGCTGGTCAGTGGTCGCACACACTCACGTACGCGCGATTGCACTCGTGTACGTGCGCATGCCACATATGGAAATATCGCCAACGAGCATGGTTGCAGTGGCGTGCGTGCGTGCATGGTCCACGCCGCACGACACGTCGTCCTCGGCTTCGATCGGTTTCTCGTTCAATGCGACTGATCGGTGATGCATGCTCGATCGTACCCAAGTCAAACTCGCTTTAATGTTCTACTACCTCTTTTCGAAAAGAAATGACCATGTTCTACTGCCTCCGTATCAAAATATAAGACACGTTTTTAGGAAGAAACGTCTTATATTTTGATACGGAGTGAGTAGATATGGACGAATCGATCGACTTTGTATGCAGCTAGCTAGTCTGGTTTTGCATCTCTTGGCCGTGCGTGCGATAGGAAGTTGTTTGCGGGTGCTCTAGCAAGTTACTCTGCAAGTTGCAACGACGATCGCGCTAGCTAGTCTACTGCGGTGACAACCGAAATCTTACGGAATCAACAGGAAGCTAGTACCAAGCTAATCTGCCATCGGATGTAGCTCTTCTATCTTCGACTTATTTTTTTGGCTTTATTCTTTATTTATTTCATTTCGATTTTTCAGGACCTGATGCTTCAGTGCTCGTGGCGCCAGCCACTCTAACTACCAACAGTCAGCAATTAAATTGAAGCGCAAAACTACTTAACAATAGACCGTAACGTCAAGATTTGAAAATATTTTTAATTTTTTTGAAACATTATCTTGAAAATTGTCAACAATTTTGAAGTCAAAAATATTATTAAAGCAAAAAACAATATTTGAATTCCAAACGTTTTTTCCCTAAAAAGTGAACATTTTTTGGAATTACGATTGTTTTTTGAAAAATACAAAGAAAATTTGAAAAGATGAACCATTTTTAAAAGTGTGAATTTTTTTGAAGAATACATTTTTTAAAAAAACTCTAACAATTTTTTAAACCTGAACAAAATTTTAAAGTGCGAGCATTTTCTATCTTTAAAAAGAATGAAATTTTCATAATTTGTTCATATTTTATAATCTTGATCATGTTTTTAAATTTTTTGTTTTTCCAAAAGGTGTTCGCACTTCAAAAATTCTTTCAGGATTTCAAAATTGGTTCACATTTTCAAAAAGGTTCATAATTCAAAAAAAATTCATAAAATGCTCGTATTTCAAAATTGTTGATAATTTTAAAGAAAATGTGTTGAAAAGTTTCAGAAAGATTTCAAATCTGGACATTGAGTTATGTGGTTAAATACTATGGCGCTTCATTTTTGTTAGCAAGAGTCATCTATTAGAGTGGTAGATTAGCCAGTAGGACTTTCGTAAGCCATGTCAGGTCGCTATTTTGATTCCCAGTAGTCTCTCTTTTTTTGGGATTTTTAAATGGCGCGTTATGAAGAAAAAAAACACGCTTTATGCTTAGTAGGCCGGCCCAGTAGCGTCCGGGTGCAGCCTAGGATCCGGATTTGAGCTGCCACGTCAACGATCCTTGTTTGGGAATGCCCTCAAGATTTAAAATAGACCGGAATTAAAGAGTTCGGTGTACTGATTTCAGGGATTCGAAGTTTAGGATTTGATCTAACTTTCGTCTACAAGTTTAAAGTTTATTTTGGACTTTTTCCATTGGCAAGTGGAAGCAGTAGTCACGCGTCACGCGAATTGGACTCACGTGTACATGAGCATTGCCGCATATGGAAATATCACCCCGAATGGCCGGCCGGTGGCAGCGTCAGCGTCGTCGTCTTCCCCGATCGAGATAGCCCTTTCTGTTTAGTGCGCGCGACTACTCAATTACTTCCTTCGATCGGACAACCCCTTGATTTTGCAAGTTGCAACATAATTGAGCTAGCACTTCTTTGACCACAGTATATGTCCCATGGGACCTCTATGGACATAACCTCTCCCATGGGACCTCGATGGAGTATTTCTGACGTAATATCATCCGTGGTGCCTAAACTTGCCATTAATATTCACTTTAGTGACTAGACTAAAAAAAATACGTTGAACTGGTTCTAAAACTTGGCACGAGCTGGTAAATACGGTGATAATCTTATCCATAGACGTATAATATGCTGACATGGCATCACATTTTGATTATGATGCACATATGGCATGGGACCCACCTCCAACAGATAACAGACTGCCGGCCACTTCGCCATTAAGATTTTCTTGTGAACCAACAATAACGACCCTTAATACCTTGTGTTGGGCCACGAAGAGGGTTTTACATGGGCTGCAGTCCGTGCAGCCCATTTGAACATGTTAGTTTTTTTTTTAAATTGTAAATTATAATCACGGTAATAAAATTAATTAAAATATTCATTTGTTATAAATATTGTACATACAAATAAAATAACTTATTTAGAAAACATTCATGTAATTTTTTAATTACTTATTTACATTTAGATAATATTAAAACATTTAGTAAATATAAAATTATGAATTGTTTAGTAAATGTACAAAAAGTATACCTTATGGGTTATATTTAAATTATAAAGATTATATAGACAAACATTTTTATTAATATTCACTTTTGATTACTGTCATTCGTGGCATATATTTAGTTTCCATAAAATAGAAATATAGTCAGGTGTTTATTTATTTTTAAAATTTAGCATAATTATGAGTACTTTAAATTATACAAAAAATTCTTAAATATAATCACTTGTGATAACTTTCACTTGTGGCATATATTCTTAGTTTCTTAGTTTTTATATAATAGAAATAACTTTCGCTCGTGACTTATATGCTTTCGGTCTCCTAGCTTGTTAGCGGAGTGTTTTCTTTTTTTTTTCTGCTTCTCATCGTGTTGGTTTTTATCCTTTTAATGAAAAACACCGTATGACTGCCAAGCCATTCGAGTAATATAACAATCGGTGGGGCACAATACCGCCCCCCCCCCCTCCTGCCGGGTCATCCTCGAAAAAAACATTACTCCTTTTTACTAATGTTTTCAAATTTAAAACAACTATGATGAATTAAGTGGTCACGATATTTTTGCTGTGTACGTAATTGTGCAATTCGAATTGAATAATATAGGGCCGACAAAGGAGGATATATGTGAAGGCTACATGATCCCCATGGTGTATGCCTGATGGAACAGCGGGTTCATTGTTGTTACATACCTCTCGAATTAGAGGTCATGTCGATTATCACGCATTAGAGGTTTTGTCCATTATCATGTAAGTTCGCCAAATTTCTCCTTAGTCTATTTTCCTTTTCATTTCTGGACGAACGAGTTCAGTCAATACTGTTTATCTTCATCCTCAAAGAATGGACGTGATTTCTCCCTTGCTGGGAATCGCGGCGTCCCCGCCTCAAGCTGGTGCTCTGTCTAATCTGAAGGTATCCAAAACCGAAAATACAAACCATGAGCTGGACTTCTTTCTTCTCATGCAAAATCTAGTGATGTAATTTGAATTTTCAGGCAACTGACAAAACATCTAGAGCGGGGAAAAGGTAAAGATGAGGGTAACAAAAGGAGAAAAACGGAGATGCGTGCCCTCCTTGCTTAATTTTTTTCTGAATGTTAATCCTCCTTGCTTAATTTGATTTGTGTGGCGCATACAGAAGCGCATATGCTGCCACAAACGAGACCACACATTCTGGCCACATGTCGTTGAGCGGGTGAGCTGTGCGTAGCACATGCAAATCGGCAACTTGCCGCTGCTCCTCTACATCGTGGGCCGTGCTCGGTCTAACTGTCACGGTCATACCGCTAGTGGTAGTAGTACTTCTCCTTAAGTGGAACCTGTTCGTACGTACGTCCAGATACATTGTGTTGCCCCCTACACGAGAGGAGTCCTAGCGTGACTGCATTGGCACGAGCATGCTATGCGCAGGTGCTCGCGCTCTGGAGTCTGGACATACTCCCTCCGTCCGAATAACCTTGTCCCTCAAATAACGTATCTAACATCAAATTAGTGGTAGATACATCCCTTTAAGGAATAAACTTGGGACAAGTTTTTTGGACGGTGAGAGTATAAGTAATCAAGCAATCAAGTTAACTAATAACTACAGTCTTCTCTTGGTCGACATGCTCGATCGGGACATGGATTTTGAGCGCGCTTGCTAGGTCTACATGCTCTGTATTCATCCACCATCAGTCCATTACCATGAGCAGACGACCACGTACGTATCCACTGACGTGCGTTGCATTGCTTCGAAAACACTGTGCATATGGTTGTACGTTACTTCTACGTGTACTGTAGCCACAACATGCAGTTAGAGTAGAAAGATCAACGCTATGCGTACGTACGTATCGGGATTGGCCGAGTCTATGCATGGCTTAGAAGGTCGTGACGTCGTGGCAGCACTAGCTAGCTTGCTGTCGGTACAGGTGCCAGTGTACGCACCAGGCAGTGCGAGCGCTGCCTTCTCACCGGCCATCCACATCGTCACCGTTGGTAGGGCCAGGACGACACGTTTTATCTATGTGTGTTGATGTTGGCTGGCGGTGTTGGTCAGTGGTCACACAGCCGGTCACGTACACTTGCACTCGTGTACGTGCGCATGCCACATATGGAAATATAGCAGACGAGCATGGTTGCAATGGCGTGCGTGCGTGCATGGTCCACGCCGCACGAAACGTCGGCGTCCTGCAGGCTCCATCATCGTCGTCTTCCATCGGTTTCTCGTTCAATGCGACTAATCCATGATGCTCGATCGTACCCAAGTCAAATTCGCTTTAAGGGCATTTCCAATGCGGATCTCACACCAAGTCCACATCACTTCTAATTGCCCTGGTCCACCCAAACCCCCTCCACAACGCTTTTCCGTCCGGTGCCTGTTGCCCGTATACATACCATTGTGAGCAGCCGCTCCGCATTGACGCCGGCCTAGAGCAGACGCGACTTTTCACTAGCACCGGCATTGAAGCGGCATGCCGGCCAAGAGAGCTTCACCCGTTGCACGACCGGCTGAACACACCTCCTTGCCATCCTGACTGAACACGCCTTCTCGCCTGCATTCATTAAACCCTCGCGTGTGCCGAGGAACCTACTGCGTCCACACGTCCATTCGCGAGCCAGCCGACACTAAACACAACGTCGGTTGTCTCCTCGCGTCCGCCGACTACTTAAACGATGACAGAGGCCAGGCAAGAACCGCACCACCCCTCTGCTCCCCATCTCCTCCTTGCACGATATTCTCCACACTGTCCATGGCATTCGACGAGCAGGAAGAGGGGTTCTTCGGCATAAAACTTGATTGGGTGGCCCACCGAACTTGTCAGTCGAGGCCGTCAATACCATAGGCAAGGATGCACGCTTGTGCACGGAGAAGCAAGTGGTCGTTCCAAGCCGGCGCGTGGTTCAGCAAGTCACCGCTCCAAGCCAGCTTGGGGAGGAGCACAACGGCACGGGCAAAGATGCTGTTGTGGATGAGACAGCATCCTCCCGCACCATCCCCGGTCAACGTGCGTGGAACCGCGCCTTGCCGGCGAAGAAAGAATCCGGCGTCGTGCAGATCAATGAGGCGGCCACCACGTCCAAGGCCACGGTCGACAGCGAGAAAAAGTAGATCATGCGAGGCCGCTGCTGCTTGGGTCCCATGAAGGCCACCGCCAGCGTGTTGCCAGTGTGCACAACAGGTGTCTTGCCCTCTTCGCAGGCCATCGTCGTCACCCGCCCCAAAACCAACCAAGGTCCGTGCTTCGCGGAAGAGGAGTCCATTTCGATGAGTGGCGCTGCCGGACATAGGGAAGTTAATTACGGGAGAAGCAGAGGCTATTCTTCCCCTCTAGCTGAAGCATACCCCACCAGGGCATCCTGCAGTTCGACGAGCGGGCTTCCGGACATGGGTAAGACATGATAGCGAAAGGGACGGAGGGGGCGGGGCTTCATTTTCCGGGCTCATGCATGGTCGAGCGGAGATAGGGAACATGCACCAACGGTCATTTTAGTCTAGGTTTAGAGTCCGGTCTAGTAGAAATGGTCTAAATGTAAAGAATTTGCTCTGGTATAGATGGAAAGCATCCGGTTTTATGTTAAGAAAATGTATGGTTTGTTTGAGTTTAAATCAGATTTGTTCATTTTCGTTGTATTTCATTTGAAATGTAACCAGACATTTGAGGATAGCTTTGGATAGTCGGCTCCCGCACCCATGTCTGCAGATGGATGCCCGAGAAAATTTACGGGTCAGCGCTGGAGATGCATGGATCGACTTTGCAGTTATAGCTAGCTAGGCTGGTTTTGCACCCACTGGCGCATTGAGGGATGCCCGGTCATTGTTCGGACGAGTTCCCGGACGTTTGAAGGATAAGATTTGATGTATCTTGTTTTAGATGCTCTAATTATGATGCTACTCAACAGCGCTCCTTGGTTAACTGTAAACTATTACTGTAACCTTGTGCAGGATCCAACTACTTCATAAATCACGAAACAGTCGAGTGGCTGGACAGGGCTTCGCAGGCTCGTGCCCCTGCGAATTTCCGACTAAAAGCTTGGTAGTCTACTGCGGTGGCAACGGAAGCAAAAGGAAGCTACCTTAGCTTTGCCGTCGGATATCTATTACCCCCACCACATGAACGTTTTTGTCGGTTGGCAAGTACTACCAGTCACGAGTCACGCGAACTGCACTCGTGTACGTGAGCAAGCCACATGTGGAAATATCACTCCGAGTGGCCGGCCGGTGGCACGTTAGCGTCATGCTACGTTCCTCCTCGTCTTCCCCGATCAAGGTAGCCGTGTTCATTGCGCGCGACCACTAGATTACCCTCTTCGATTGAACAGCCCCTTGATTTTGCATGTTGCAACATATTTTAGCTAGTACTCTCTCTGTAAGCTATTATAAAACATTTTAGGTCACTAAAACCAATCAAGAAAATTTGACGGAATGAACTGCAGTACCACCTCCATGGTTTTGGCTCTCCCACGTAGGAAAAAAAATTCTATGAGACCAGGTCTCACGGATTAGCAGGTGAGACCCATTCTGATGGATGACACGTGGCATTCACAAATCACAAAGCATCCACCCCACCCCCCACCTAAAAGGGTAATGTTTATACCCGGCGCACCGGCCGAACGCTCCGCCGGTTTCACGTGCGTCGTGGGATTCCTGTGCGATCCAGCGATCGTATGCAAGCCACTTGTTTTGTCAGGCCCACCCCCACCCCACTGCTGAAGCTTCTTCCTTCCTTATCCTCTCACGCGTATACCACTCATTTTTCCCCATCTCTTTCTCTGCTGCCGTATCCGAGCGCCCAGCTTCTGGCCGCCGTCGAGCCAAACAACACTTCCCCTTTAATCCTATTCCAAATCAGCAATGGCCGCTATATGAGAAGCAAGCCAGACCCGAGGGCGTCAAGCTTGGGAGGTTGGGCGGGGCTGTACGGGGGGACATCGTCGCATGCTCGACCCGGCCGACGCTGATGCTTTTTTTTCTCGACGACGGGCTCCTACTACACGACCGCGCCGTGTGCCGGAACCAGTAACGAGCCATGCTGGAACCAGGCATCCGTCGTGCTGGGACCTGCGCCGGGTGGCCTGCCGACCATGGTGACTGCGCCCGGTGGCCGGCAAACGGAGGCGATGATTTTTTTGCTGGAAAGAGCTTCAAAATTTGCTTCCACCGTGTTCTGTTTTTGCTGGATCCATTCAAGTTTTTGGTACCACCATCCTTTGTTTGCTGGAACCGAGGCTCATCTTTTGCTATTTTGCTACCACCGTGTTCTTTTTTTTGCTGGATTCAGCCAATTTTTTTGCTACCACCATCCTAGTTTGCTGGAACCGGGGCTCATTTTTTGCTTCCACCGTGTTCTGATTTTGCTGGATCAAGCTTTTTTCTTGCTACAACCGGTGTTTTGCATTTTTGCTACATTGCATAAACCAGAGTCGGGGAATTTTTGCTATAATCGGTGTCAGCTGAGCTACAACCAGCACCTCGAATTGCTACAACTGCTAGCAGTGCAAGCTGCGACCGGCATCGCGGCTCAGCGGTGAAGATGATTTTTGTTGGAACCATTGCTTGATTTTGCTGGAAGCAGCGCTCGTTTTTGCTGGAACAGGTGACCGATACGTTACGACAGTGAGATGTAACCGATGAGCACGCCGGCGAGCTGTGGCCCTCGCCATCGGAGCTGCAATCGCCACCACCGGAGCTACAGCCACGGGTGCACGATGTTACATGCGTGGAGCTGGCGACCGACGGCGAGGCGGTGACCATCGGCGACGGCGGCGACCATCGGCGGGGGCGGCGACCGGCGGTGCTTCCAGGTTGGTCGCGCTCGTTCGGCAACAGCGCCCGCTGCTCCTTTTCCCCGCTACGCTCGTGAGATTTGTTTCTGGGAAGAAAGGAACCTGCACTAGAGCTAGATCTGACGGCCTTACACAACTGTATCTGACGGCTGCAGTGCGACCGGCCCAAATTTGGGCCGGCGCGCCGGCGCCTATCAATCGCCCACCTGAAATCAGGGGGGGAGAGATTAAATGCTTTGTGATTTGTGAATGCCACATGTCATCCATCAGGGCGGGTCTCACCTGGTTTATATGAGACCTGGTCTCATATAATTTTTTTCCTCCCACGTATCTCACCAAATCGGCACGCATCTCACCAAATCGGCTCGGACCGATCTGGACGCCCGAAATCTCACGAACAATTTCTAAACTAGGAGAAACTCTAATGAAATTACTAATTAAATGATATCTCTTACAAAGGTTAAGTGATACTCCTTACAAAGTTCACCCGCATCTTATTGGATGGCGACAAATGATATATCAGGGCATCTCCAATGCTGACCCTTAAATTTTCTTCTGCATCCGTTAACGGACAGGGGGATCAGTCCACGAACACGGATGGAGCCGGCCATCAAAAGCTATCCACATATGTTCGGTTACACTTCGAATGAATTTTAATGAAATGAATAAATTTGATGCATATTTGAATGTACCTGGCAATATTCATTCAATTTTTGATGATTTTTACATAAAATCTAATGCTTTTCATCTAAAACGGAGCAAATTCATTACATTTAGACATATTTCAACTAGACCGGATTCTAAACCTAGTTAAAATGATCGCCGGCGCCCATTCCCCATCTCCGACGGGCTATGAGTCTAGGAAAATGAAGCCCCGCCTCCTCCGCAGCCCTCCGCTCCGACGACATGTCTTCCCCATGTCCGGCAGCCTGCTCCTTGGACTGTCGGAATAACCCCCGTCTTGTTCAGTAGTGCCGCTCATAGCAGTGGCACCAGAGGGATATGCTGCTCCGCTTCCATGAAGCACAAATCGGGGATGGTTTTGGAGGCGGAGGACGACAGCGGACTGCGAAGAGGGCAAGTCACGGCTGTGCGCGGCCTCCCATGTTCTATCTTTTCTCGATGTCGGTGGCGGCCGCAGATGTGCATACCGTCGCCTCGTCGATCTCTGCGAAGCCGACTTCTTTCTCCGTTGGTAGGGTGTGGTTTCCCGAACATTGACGATGTATGGCGCCGCCGCAGGTGCAGGAGCAGCAGTACAAAATGGCCTCATTCACGACAGCCACGATGCCGGTGCCACTGTGCTCCCCCGCGTGCCTGGCTCATATCCGGTGGGCTCGGCAGGCACCCAACCGAATTTTATGCCAGAGAAATATTCATCCAGCTCACCGGATGCCATATGGAGATTATGATCCAGGGAGGAGATGTGGAGCGGAGATGTGGTGTGATTCTACACGCGATGTTCGACCTCGTTTAAATAGCGGGCGGAGCAAGGAGCAAACCGGCATTGTGTTTAATGCTGACCGGCTTGCAAACGGACGTGTGACCGGAGTAGGTTTCACGGCACATGCGCGGGTTTTATGGAGGTAGGCGGGATGTCTGTAGCCATTTGAATGTGGTAATGAGGCGTGCTCAGCCCACACATGCAGCCGACGCCGCTCTCTCGGCCGAAGCGCCGCTTCAATGTCGGCACTGAGATGCCGCGCCCACTCTGAGCCAGCGTAAATGCAGGCAGTTCGCGTTGGGTGGGAGCATACACGGGAAAGGGAGGAGGGTTTTGGGTGGGCCATGGTTTCCAGACGCAGACGTGGCAGTAGTCCGGGGGGCCGTAAAACACCCCATTTTGTCTCCAGTTTGCGGGAAAAAACGCGTCCGGATCGACCTGCAGACAGATGCAGGACCGTGTTGAATGGAACAACACGTGTGGACCTTGTGGTCTAAACGGTTGCGGGCGATTTAAGGGCTGGCGTTGGAGATGCTTGTCCTTACATGTACGTCACTTTTCACAATAGGGTTGTTTTGGTGGGGTTTCTTTTCACGTAGGCACGTTTCTCTGTGCTCTTTCTGTAGATTCGCTTTTTAAATTGATTTATCTTTTGAATCGTGCGTCCCAATTACAATCTATTTCCATCATTGCTTTTCTCATGTAGAAATCTACCAAAACAGATTCAATGGTCATTGGCTTCGACAAACGTTTTTACATACTAATTTGTGTTTTCAACTATATTGGTAACTTGTGAACTAATTGTGTTCTCCACTAACACTAACTTGTGCTCTCGTGAAGAAGTACCATTGTACTCCCAACGTAAACTAAACTTGTCCTCCCGTGGGTGTAAAATCGACCCCGTGTGGGGAAGCGTAACTGTGCCCTCAACATAAACTAAATTGTGCTCACAAACACAAAGCTAATCTATGGTTTCCATGGAAGAAAATCTATGCTGGCAAATCAATTATCTTTGTGTTTTCTTAGGATAAAACATGTGCACCCACGTGACCCAGAGCTCCTGCCTGAAAAAAAAAAGGAAACGTAAATAAGCCCCCCAAAAGTAAAAAAAACATAAAACCAAGAAATAAGACAGAAAAACAGCTGCATGCGGAAGCATCTAATGCGAGACATTTCGGCCCTAGAAACTGGCAGCCGGTACACCCAGCCAAGGGGTAACCCCAAATTACTTGCTCCCAAGCTCTGGTGGAGTCCGAACTTCTGCTCCGTCCACTTCCAGTTTCAACACGTCTCTCCGCAACTCATGTCTTCTACTCATATTTTTCTACTCTAGGTTAGCATGGCCCACTGTCAATCATAGTCCATATTTCATCTTTGAGGGACACAGTTGGATGGTTGGGCTATCCGCGGACAAGTCTGGGCGTGTCCATGAACATATGATGAGGTCCGTTTGGTATCTGTGTTGGAGATGCCCATATTTCTTCCTCGTTCTCCTTTCTTCAGTTAGCCATTGCCATAAACTATGATGCAGGTTCAAAGGTTTGCCGCTGTCCAAAATCATGTGATTGTAATATACCGAAAAAGGCATTCACACACACATAAGGAATGATACAAGGATGCCAATGCACCGCAATACTATCCAACATTATCTAGTCGACCATCAAGCAAACTATAGATGAGCCAAAATGGACGTTTGGAAATGAAGGAGACCTCTGGTGAGCTAGCCACACGAAGAAGTGAAGGTGGATAATGACGGAGCATGGACTCCAAGGTGGAGCCTTTTAGAAGGGCATGATACTGGAATGCATGCCACCAACGTCCAATCCTGAAGATCAAGTTTTCACCCGGATCAACATGAAGGGGACCACGACATAGCCTTGATGATGGAAACGACATCCGCAGGAGCCGCAGTCATCCGCCTGGAAAAACCGGGCAAGTTATGCACCCCGCTGCACACACCCCTCCGCCAAAGCAAGGTGCCGCCAGACGCTAGAGCCCGTGTTGCACCACTGACACGCTACGACGAACACCAACAACCATACCACCGCCGGGCCATGGCTGCCCGCCCGCACCTGAGACACGCACTCCATCCAAGAACATCGCCAGCAGGGTTGCAACCCTGCATCCAGACAACCTTGTGATCGAACAAAGGCCTCGCTTTGTCCTGACCAACAGCCCCGACTGATGGAGCTGCCAGTAACCGCCCTGCGTCAAACATCAGCAGACTTTTTTAAAACCCTAAACATTTTGCTAACCCACACAGTTTTGCATTGCTTCACGCTGAAATTTTGAAAATTGCAGAGACGGAAAACTTGGAGTATTTTTTAATTTTTTTGAGAAAAAAGGAGTAAATCTGCCTGCTTTGGTCGCTTTCTTTACAGGCCAAGCTGGTACGTTCAGGCCCGCTTGTGGCACTAGCCCATTTAGGCTGCGATATGCACAGCCGGCCGCGTAATAAATTACCGATCTACACCTCAAAAAAAAAAAAAGAACCCTAAACTACCGATCTGTCTCCGTTGCCGCGAACACCCAATGCACGCCGCCCCGAAGGTGGACATCTAACGATGGACTCGCCGGCGATCTCTGACGATCTCGTGGTGGAAATGTTCCTCCGCTTTCCCTCCCCTGCCGGCCTCCTCCGCGCCTCCGCCGCCTGCATATCCTTTCGCCGCCTCATCACCGACAGCTCCTTTCTCCGGCGCTACCGCAGGCGCCACGCCCCGCCCTTCCTCGGCTTCCTCAATTACGACCGAGTCTTCCACCCAGCCGAGCCGCCTCACCCCTCCGCTTCGGCGGCCAGCGCTGTCGCCCTCGCCGCCGACTTCTCCTTCGCCTTCCTCCCTGGCCTCGCCTGCGACTATCGGGTCCAGGACGTCCGCGGCGGCCGCGTCCTCCTCAGCAGACACCCCTTCGACGATCGTTCTTTGGTGGTGTGCGACCCCTTGCACCGGCGGTACCTCATGCTTCCTCCAATCTCTGACGCCTTAGCGGATTCGGTGGAGAACAGGCTCGAGCTATGGCCAGAGAGATGGCACAACACCTTCCTCGTCCCTCCTGGCAACGACAATGATAAGGCTGCGGCTGCGGAAGGGACGATGTTTAGAGTCATCTGGATGGCGCAGTGCGGATTCAAGAACATGTTTGCCTTTGTCTTCTCTTCGGACACCGGGCAGTGGCGAGTTGTTCCATCTCAGAGTTGGAATGATTTGTGTGTTGGCTCCTTAGGGCCAACCGGAATAAGTATCTTTAACCATCGTCAGTATGCCCATGGCCGCTTTTACTGGATAATGAAGTTGAAGCAAGGAATGGAAATGTTGGTGCTCGACACTGTGAGGTTGGAATTCTCCATTCTTGAACCCCCACCCGAAGCCATAGGTGCACACATTCCTAATATGACCATGGTGGAGACAGGGGAAGGCATGACTGGGTTATTTATGCTTGCATGTGGCACATCTAAGCTTCGTTATAGCATTAGGCGATACAATAGTGGAAGTTCCAGCCAGTGGCAGAACGAGAAAACAATCTCCCTGGTTTCTAGGTACTCGTTAATAAGTTCATTGGAGAGCAGCTTGTTCTTGTACGACGATGGAAGCTCATCGCTCAATCCAGGGTTTTTCACGCTTGACATCAAAACATTCCAGCTTGAGAAGGTGTGCACTCTTGACATCTCCGACCCGCACCCATATAGCAACTTCCCACCATCGTTGTATTCGCCGACAATATAGTGGTAAACTTCCTGACACGTCCTAGTTACTCTATCTTTTTATTATTATCACATGACCTGCCTGATGCTTTATAGTTCATCATTATGATTGGTGATTCTTTTTTTAACCAGTTTGATAGTTGCTACATTCTCTATGCTCTTGTCAAAGCAAACCGAGGCAAAGTTTTAAATAGCCGGCTATAGCCCCGCTATAGCTGTTTGTGCATGTTGCCGCTAAATGATTTCATGTACAATTTGCCGCTATAGCCTCGCTATAGCCCAACTATAGCTGTTTTTAAGTGTTGCCGCTATATGCCATAGCCTGCTATTTAAAAACACCGAACCGAGCTGAGGAAAATAGCGGAGACTTATTTATTTGTTTCTTCTAATTGCCTAATGCAGTTTTAAGGCCACCAGAGAACTAAATGGAAGGATTCTACACACTATGAGTACCATTCTGGAGACGTGGAACTGTGGAAAAGCAAGGTTTCAACTATTTTTGGGAACTGCTTGTTATGGTCAGTCTAATGAAAAAAATAATACAAGTTTAAAACAGGACATAGCTACAACTTCACCATTGATTTTTGCACCTTGAAAAATAACTATTCCAATCAATTTGGACTTCTCCACGTTTCTCTTGATGGATATAGGGAGGCAGGAATTTCTTATTTGGTAATAGCTAGTGAGACCCATAAATTGATCTCATGATATTGATTTCTAATAAATATCATAATGCACCAGCTTGGTATGGTAGCAAATAATATCCCGAGTCATTGCTATCTACCACTATGGCCCCGTTTGCAAACCATGTAGACTTTTCCATGTGTAATCAGATTACCCTTGTATATTGCTGTCCAGAAACAATACTGATGGTTAAAAGGGAAAACATTTCTCGAGTAAACACCTTTCATTTTCTGTTTGTATGGAAGGTAATACAAGCATGTAACTATATGAATTAGAATAGCGCTAGCAACTGTCTGCTCACATAGCAGTTCATCAAATTTGATAATCAAAGAACAAAATTTATAAAATCATGACACAGTTAGGGAATTGTTAACCTTTAGTCCAAGAATAAATAGAAAATCAGAGCAACGCAAGGTGTGAGTTCTAGCCAATTTCTACGTACAACCTAGTTTTTTTTTTTTTGCTCATGTCCATTTTTTGGATGTGGCTGGAAAACCCGGTTTCTGGAAAATCTTAGAAAAATCGGGGTTTTTTGGCCTGAATTTTTCAAACAAAGTTTGAATTCAGAAAAAACAAGTAGCAAAGTATATTAAGTTTAACCCATCGTGAGCGAGAACTACTTCATGTTGCACTGTTAAGCCTGCTGCGTTAATTTGCGAACGATGAGGGTTCGAGTCATGCGTGCTGCACTACGCAATTTTTTTCACTTTTCTAGTGTGAATAACACCAAAAAGAAATTTGTACAGGCTGGAATTCGATCTGCCGACCAGAATAATGGTGGATTATGCTCTTTGCGAACACATGACAGCTTATCTCATGAAATTGTACACATTCAGGCTCTATTTTAAGGCAAGCTGGATGTTTAAATTCCAAAAGATTGAATTTTCCGGACGGTATTGAATTTTTCGGGGTCCACCGAAATATCCGGTAACCGACTAGTTTTCGAAAATATCGGTTGAGAAAAAAAATACTTGCGTACAATTAATTTTGGTTCCAGACATGCACTATATCTCTTGTTTTCTTAATCACTGCCTTTAGGTTTTCCCACAATCGAAGATAAGCATCTTCAGAATATATCTTACAGTTATTATACGAGCAATGATTCCTTTATTTCTGTGCATATTTTAAAAAATCCGAATAATACAAGGTATATTTCTGAACTGTATAAAACAAAATTCATGTGAATACATGCTGTGTACGTAAATATGTTTTCCTTGATTCAGCAGTAAAGAATAAAAACCACCATGTAATGAACAACACTTAAGTAGGCAATTTGAGAAGACAATAGTGCAAAGCAATGTCCTCAGAACGTCTGCATGAAGCGAACTTGATTGTCTAGGAAGGCTTCAGTGTAGTATTTATATACAGGTTGAGGATTCACATTAGATGGATGCTAGTGAGCGAAAAAAAAGAGAGTAAGAACAGACACCCCAAAAGGAGGAAAAAAAGATGGATATCAGTGATCTGTGTTCGACAGCATCTTCAGGTCGTCCCTTGCGTGGCTAACGGCCTCATCTCCCACTCCCGCACGTCTCCAACAACCTAGTGCAGGTCGTGCGCTACCTAGTCCAGGTCTTGCGCCTTGTGCGTCCTCTCATGCAGGGACTGCAGTTTGTACTCTCCTCCCCCCTCTGTACTTCTGTTGTAACCTATATAAGCCCATCGAGGCAGGCAATACAGAGTGTGCGAGAGTTACACAACATAACTTGGTATCAGACGCCTCTTCGATCCTCTCCCCTCGCCTCCACCATGCATCGCCTCCTTCGCCGCACGCGCTCAGGCGGCGACCTCGACACTCCGGCGAGCAACCCCTTCGCCCCCTTCCCTCTGGCCGCCGCCCCTCCGCCGGCCACGCCGGCCACTGCTCCACCGGCCGCGCCCCGTGCGGCGCGTCTTGCCCCCGACGTCCTCCGCGGCAAACAGGCCGTGCCCGAGGCCGCCTCTGCTTCCTCGGCTCCGCCGGCCGCACCACTCGCGGCGCCCGCCGCGGCCATTCTCCGCACGGCGGGGAGCGTACCCGTCCCTCATCTCGCGCCCGGTGGCTCCGGCAGCGCGCTGGCCCTCCGTCCCGGCGCGCCCGACGTCGGTTCTTCCTCTGCTGCGATTGGCCTGCCGCCCTCCATCAACCACTTCTTCCATCACCGGCTCGAGCTCGAATCGGGTAACTACTCCAAATGGCGCCAGATCTTTTACGTCGTTTGTTGCAAATATCAAGTGCAGCCCCATCTCGACGTGGCCGCCGAGCCGCTTCTCCAAAGCGCCGTGTGGCGCAACGATGACCTAACCACCGTCCTCTGGTTCCACGGCGTCGTCGCCGACGAGCTCCTGGACGTGGTCGCCACGGCGGATAGCACCGCCTTCGACATCTGGCAGCAGCTGCATCTTCTCTTCCGCGACAATCAGGTCGGCCGCGCGGTGATCCTCGGCGCGGAATTCCGCAACCTCGTCCAGGGGGACCTCTCCATCGCCAAGTACTGTCGGCGTCTCAAGTCCCTCGCCACGGACCTCGGCGACGTCGGCGAGCACATCACCGACCGCACGCTGACCCTCCAGCTCATCCGCGGCCTCAACAGCAAGTTCCGGATCATGGCAACCCTGCTTCCCATGCAGACACCCTTCCCGTCGTTCGTACAGGCGCGCTCCCGCCTGCTGATGGAGGAAATCTCCGCCAACGAGCGCGCTCGTCTCGACGGGCGCCCGGAGGCCACCGCCACCGCCCTCGCCATCGGCTCCGGCTCGGGGTCCTCGGGATCCTCGGGCTCCTCCATCGACCGGGGCAAGGCCACCAGCAGCACTCCCATCACCGATCGCGACACCGGCGGGCGTGGGCGCGGCCGCGGGCGCGGGCATGGCCGCGG
>NC_041391.1:37414234-37416013 GCF_002162155.2 Triticum dicoccoides | reverse complement strand
GGCCGCGGGCGCGGGCGTGGCCGCGGGCGCGGCTCTCCCTCACCTGGCGGTGCTTCCTCCGGACGCGGTGCCCCTGCACCCGCTCCCGCCGCGAACGCGCAGCTCCACGGGTACTTCGCCCCGTACGGTGCGCTCCTGCCTGGCCCGCCCCAGCCTCGCGCGCCCTGGGCCACGCCGAATGCTGCCGGCGTGCTGGGCCCGCGACCTCCGCCACCCCAGCAGGCCTACCCGGTGACTCACGCACCGTCGTCCGTCGGCCCGACGTGGGAACAGTACCACCAGTTGTACGCCGCACTGCAGAACTTGTCGACGCAGCAGCACGCCGGCGGCCACCAGGACTGGATCCTCGACACTGGAGCCTCTTCCCACGTGACTGGTATGGCCGCCTCCCTCTCTAAGTGTTTTTCTCCATCCTTGCGTCATTCTTCGGGCATACTCGTTGGAAACGGATCTCGTTTACCCGTGACGGCCCTCGGCTCCACCAAACTTGCTTCATTTTCTCTCAACGATGTACTTGTTTCTCCCACTGTCATCCAAAATCTCATCTCTGTACGTCGCTTTACCATTGACAATTCATGCAGTATAGAATTTGACCCGTTTGGTTTTACCGTGAAAGACCTAGCCACCCGCAAGATCATCATGAGGTCCAATAGCCATGGGGACCTCTATCCATTCTTCACCAACTCCGGCGTGCAAGCTCTTCTCACGGTGGTCGGCAGCGACGTGTGGCACCGGCGCTTGGGACATCCTAGCGACAAGACCATCTCTACTTTAGCCCGTTTTTTTCTTCCCACATGTAATAAAGACATGTCCCAGGGTACATTGTGTACGGCGTGTCAACTAGGCAAGCAGCCCCGGCTGCCCTTTTCCAATTCCAAGTCATTTACTACAGCACCTTTTCAGCTCATACATTGTGATTTATGGACCTCCCCCATTTGTAGTTTTTCGGGTTTTCAGTATTATCTTGTGATCCTTGATGACTACTCTCACTACTCTTGGACATTTCCTCTACGCCACAAATCCGATACCGTAGATATCATTCATCGTTTCCATGCGTACGTCCTCACGCAATTCCACGTTTCCATACAATGTATGCAATGCGATAACGGTGGCGAATTTCTTACCACCTCCCTACGCGACCTCTTCTCCCGCTACGGCGCCTCTCTTCGCCTCTCATGCCCTCATACATCACCCCAAAATGGAAAAGCCGAGCGCCTACTCCGCACGACAAATGACATTCTCCGCGTCCTCCTCATACACGCCGCACTTCCCCCTGCCTTCTGGGTCGAGGCCCTCCACACCGCGACCTACATTCTAAACCGCCGGCCCTCCACTGCCATCGCCTCCGAGACTCCCTACTTTCGCCTACTCGGCAAACACCCAACGTATGACCACATGCGCGTTTTTGGATGCCTGTGTTTCCCTAACACCATCGCCACTAGCCCCCACAAACTTGCCCCTAGCTCGTCTCGCTGCGTTTTCCTTGGGTATCCCTTGGAACACAAGGGCTATCGCTGTCTGGACTTAGCTACTCGCAAGGTTGTCATTTCTCGTCACGTTACATTTGATGAGTCCATTTTCCCTACCAACCTACCCCGGACACACCGCAGCCCCCAAGTCGCCCGCCCACAAACGATCTCGGGCCACATATCCACCCCGAACCGCGTGTCACCGTCCCCTCCAATCCGCGCCCGCCCACTCCCTCCTCGGGATCCCCCTCGCCCCGCTTCCCGCTCCCGCCTACCGGGTCCTCGGGATCCCCTTCCCCAATCCACGCCT
>NC_041391.1:37382266-37413782 GCF_002162155.2 Triticum dicoccoides | reverse complement strand
GCAACCCACGCCTCCCCCGGACCCACCATCCCATGCCCATGCACGTCCCGCCACTCCTGGCTGCCCACCCCCGCATGCACCCTCCCCAAGTCCCTCCCATGCACATGCACGTACACCTGCGCGCTCCCCCGCTGCTCCTCCTCTTCCACCGCGCGCCGTACCCGTGCCTCTACCCACCAACCTACATCGCATGCGTACGCGGGCGAAAACCGGGTTTGCTCAACCTAAGGCTCTTGCTGCTTCCGCATCCACCTCCTCCACCATTAGCCCCATCCCTTCCTCCTACCGCGTTGCCCTCCGGGATCCTAACTGGTACAACGCTATGCTCGACGAATATAACGCACTGATGCAGAATAACACTTGGAGTTTGGTGTCGCGTCCTGCAGGTGCCAATATTGTCACAGGGAAGTGGATTTTCCGGCACAAGTACCATCCTGACGGCTCCCTCGCCTGGTACAAGGCGCGTTGGGTGCTTCGCGGCTTCACTCAGCAGGCCGGCATGGACTACGATGAGACGTTCAGCCCCGTCGTCAAGCCGGCGACCATCCGGACTGTCCTCAGTCTGGCCGCTGGGCGGGGCTGGCCTATTCATCAACTCAACATCAAGAACGTGTTTCTTCACGGGCACCTCGCCGAGACGGTCTATAGCACCCAGCCGTCCGGCTTCGTTGACGCCACCTCGCCTACCCACGTCTGCCGGCTGAACCGTTCCCTATACGGTCTCAAGCAGGCGCCGTGTGCGTGGTTCACTCGCTTCACCGGCTACCTGTGCACGCTTGGCTTCGTCGCGTCACGAGCGGACTCGTCCTTGTTCATTCTTCGACGCGGTGACCACCTAGCCTACCTTCTATTGTACGTGGACGACATCATCCTCACGGCGAGCTCCACCGACATGCTCCGCTCCATCATCCAGGCCCTCCACCGCGATTTTTCGATGACCGACCTCGGCGCACTTCATCACTTCCTCGGGGTCAACGTTGCCACCACCACCCGCGGCCTCTTCCTCTGTCAGGAGCAGTACGCGTTGGAGATACTTGATCGGGCCGGTATGCTGAACTGCAAACCGCTCTCCACGCCCGTCGACACCCTCGCCAAGCTCTCCATCGACGATGGCCCACTCTTCCACGACCCATCGCTCTACCGCAGCTTGGCCGGGGCGCTGCAGTACCTCACCTTAACGCGCCCCGACCTCTCCTATGCTGTCCAGCAATGCTGTTTGTTCATGCACACGCCGCGGGATTGCCATTACCAGCTTGTCAAGCGGATTCTTCGGTATCTGCGTGGCACGACACACCTCGGGCTTCAGATCCACCGAGACACCGCCACCGACCTTGTCGCTTACTCTGATGCGGATTGGGCCGGCTGCCCCGACACGCGCAAATCCGCATCGGGGTACTGCGTCTTCCTCGGCGGCAACCTTCTCACCTGGTCATCCAAGCGGCAGAACACCGTCTCCCGCTCTAGCGCCGAGGCCGAGTACCGTGCCATTGCCAATGCGGTCGCCGAGACCATCTGGCTGCGGCAACTCCTCGGTGAGCTCCACCAACCTCCATCTCGAGCCACGGTTGTCTACTGCGACAATATCAGCGCCGTCTACATGTCGAGCAATCCCGTCCAACACCAGCGGACGAAGAATATCGAGATCGACCTCCACTTCGTCCGCGAACGCGTTGCCCTTGGCGAACTTCGCGTTCTCCACGTGCCCACGAGCTCACAGTTCACGGACATCTTCACTAAGGGGCTCCCGACGCGTCTTTTCGATGATTTTCGTACCAGTCTCAACGTCGGCGCACCCCACGTTGCGACTGCGGGGGGGTGTTCGACAGCATCTTCAGGTCGTCCCTCGCGTGGCTAACGGCCTCATCTCCCACTCCCACACGTCTCCAACAACCTAGTGCAGGTCGTGCGCTACCTAGTCCAGGTCTTGCGCCTTGTGCGTCCTCTCATGCAGGGACTGCAGTTTGTACTCTCCTCCCCCCTCTGTACTTCTGTTGTAACCTATATAAGCCCATCGAGGCAGGCAATACAGAGTGTGCGAGAGTTACACAACATAACTATCTGGTCTCCACTTAACTAAGAAGACACCACTGAAACTGGAAAAAGGCTTTGTCTTGCAATAGTAGCACTTCCATACATACATACTTTTAACACAAAAAATAGATTCATCTGTTTTTGCAATAATCTTAGAGCAGAGGGGCATATGATTTGCTTTCTAAACAAACAGGGCATAACAAGAAGTGTAAGAAATTTAGGGACACTTTTTTCATTTTATGAATAAGGACCTAACCCCTGGTCATTTCAGCTATCATTGGTAACATGATTCAAGCGCGACGCAGCAGATCCTATCTTGGCCATCCCCAATTCCTAGAATCTATTTATACCAGAGCATCTTTTCTTGCGGGTGGAGCGTTTTTCTTTTACTTACGGGAGCATTGACCACATGAGCCTTGCAAGAATTTTTAAGCTGCAGCGAGGCGCATTGCCTACACGTTTTTTTAGAAAAGGAGGAATACTCCCGGCCTCTGCATCTGGTCGATGCATACGGCCAATTTATTAATTATTAGCACAAAACCTTACAAAGTCGTACAATAGTAAGACCAAAGCCACCATCTTCGCAACCTCTGTTGCTACTCCTATCTAACTGATGAAGGGGCGCTGATGGTCTGGGCCTAATACCAAACAGACCTCGCAGCCAAACCTAACATCTAAGACCTGAGGTCCCAACCTGGATGCCTGCCGGGTATGGGCACCCACCAGTCCGGCGTGCTCCTCAACCAGGCCACCTGCCGGGTATGAGGCCGCCACAACCAGCTACCACATATCCATCTTCAGAGCTGTACTGTTGCAACAGCCTTGCCCGGTCTTGCTGTCGTCGACGCCACCACGACGGCAGACAGCGACGACCTCCTGCGCGTGTCCGTCACCACACATCTGACGCCAAGCCTCCGCTGCTCCATGCCGCTAAGAGCCTCTGCCAAGAATATGTAGAAAGAAACACCGCTCCACTGAAAGGGAGGCAGCACACCCCCACCCCTCACCTGCAGAACCTTCCATCCAATCCCAATGTCCTTGGTGTCGCCTCCAGGAAGGTTACGGTGCACAGGGCACCGCCGACGCCTGACCCGCATCGGATCTTGGGCTTTCACCTGAACATGGGTCGGAGAGGAGAGATGATGCCCTCAGCAGCGCCCCCAAGGAGGAAAGCGGTGCCAAAAAATAGGCGTCGCCACTGCCGGCCAGCCAAGGCGGCCAAGGTTTCCCCCGGACACCGATCTGCTCCACCAGAACACACCGGAGGTGGATCCGGCAAGATCCAAACCGAACCGGGGACTGGGAAGGGATGCATGGAAGAGAAGGGGGCAATACCTCCAGACCTGGCACGCCTGCGGCTCGCCGTCCTCACGGCCGAACCCTCAGGCACGCCGCACGCCACGCCAGCAGGTCCGCCGCCCCTGGATCCGAAGGCCTCCGCGGAGAACAAAGCGCCGAAGACCCCGCCGCCACCTTCCCCGGCGCCCGCGTAGGCTTTCCCGGCGGTCGTCTCTGGTGGCGGCGAGGGGGGTGGGGGAGGTTGGGGGAGGCGGCGGTGGAAACCCTAGACTCCCCCGAGTCGCCCTAGGGGCATTGCCTACACGTGGTTGGCAATCACAAATCAGTCACACGCTCCCTGTTATTGTAGGTGCACTCGTGTAAGGCAATAAGTCACACGTTGTTGGCAATGATGCCACATACGGAAATTTCACAAAGTGATATGCACGTAAGGTACATGCTGTCATGACTCATGACACATCAGCATCGTCTTGTTCAATGCGACTTCCCGTGCCAGGCAAGAGTCAAGTCGTTGCAATTTGCACTCCAATTTCCATCCATCACCTGCACAGGAAAAATTCAGGACAAACTTGATGGAATTAACTGCATGTTTAATTCACTAATTATGTTCATGGTCTAGAGTATATTTTCTTAGTATCACGTCCGACGAAAAAACTGCCATAAGTCTGTCCCAACTTCTTTTCTTTTTGTGAAGGAATGCCATCATGGTGGTTTTCATTGCTTATGCATCATCCGAGAGTGCATTATATTAGCCAGGAAAACCGGTTCGGCATTCCGAACAATAGTTTGTGAGTCCACCAATTGGGTAGCAAGACTATGATCAGCTACATTAGCCTCTCTAGGACATTGGGTGAAAGAAATTTGATCAAAGCTATGACTCAAAAAGCTATACTCATAGACAACATTACCCGTACCGGTAAAGTTACCGCCTTTTTGCATCACTTCGACCACATGCATAAAATTGGATGGAACCACCAGTTTATTGCATCCCACTTGGCCAGTCAAGATTGAGTCAGTTAGGAGAGCATGTCTTTAGTCCTTGAAGCATCAGCAACAAACGGAATCAGGGAGCTGCTCGCAGCAACCAAGAACACTCGATCATCTCATGGCGCATCTACCTCCCTGCCTGAGTCCTGATGCAAGGAGGCGTCGACATTCCGTAAGACATCCTCTTGCGGCTTGTTCCGGCCATGACGAACTACCGTGATGGAGCCTTTGCTTCTTGATCTTGCATAGTTTTTGATCAACGCTGAGATAGTCTGAGAAGATCTAATGGGCTGCTGAAGTTTATCTTCACGTACAGCTTGGCATGGTTCCCACCACGCATACCATATGGTCATGACAATCAACTCATTTCGAAGCACCTCGGTCATCAGTGGAGCTTTTGCATTCATGTATAAAAGCAACCCGCCAAAATTAACTGCCCTTCTCTGTTGATAGCACATTCATGCTCAATAATTTGAAGCATCCCGAGCCGAGATGTTTCAAAATTTCCTTCATACAAGGGCACTCAAATAGTGCATGACGAATGCTCTGGCAATCATTCTGGCACAAAGGACGGTGAGAGCTATGTTGCACGTGCCTATTAGCAAGTATACCTTTACAAGGAATTGCGTCATATAAAGCCATATGAGAGTTAATCTTTATCTTTGCCGGGATCCACATAGACGATATGGTGTTGGAGCTAGATCCCGCAGAGCCCTCGGTAGGGTATCCTAACTAGGCCACTTGACACAATGGTAATGGGGGCAAGGTTTACCCATGTTCAGGCTCTAACGGAGGAGACAATACCCTACTCCCTCTCTCATGCATTGTGTTGGAGTGTGTACCAAGTACATGTGAATACCAAGGGATTGTCGGTTATCCTATTGACGAGCCCGACCATTCACTAATATAGTATACCGGGGGTCCTAGGGTTACATATTCTATTCGGCTATGTTGGTGGAGGTATAGTCCTCCACAACTCCAATATTTGTGCATTGTACTCCAAGTCTTCTAGATTCTTCATAGAATTCACCATGGGCCACCCAATATGGCCCAGTATAGAACCGACCAAGGGGTCCTCAACGCGGTTCACCAGCCTCAGAACCGACATGGTAAGGAATCCCTTGGTCGGGACAACGTCATATGACATTCCATATAGGACACAACTCACACTCTCCAAATTGATTGGTTCTCCACACTTTCTCTACATGTTGATTGTCCCATTCAGAATGATAATAGGACCTGACTGTGAATATACTGTTCTTATTAAAGCACTAAGAGACAAACCTTCCATCATATCCACTATTAATGTAATTTTTAGAGTTTGGTTTGAACAATTGGCCAGAAAATATCCCTAATGAGTTCTTCATCCCAATTATTAGTCCAAAAACTTCTCTAGGCACTATGTTACCTCTTCTAGTCAATATCATTCGATTTGGACTACTAGGGACCCAAGTGTCCTCCCAAATCTTAATCCTAGTGTCATCTCCAACACGCAAGATGTGACCTCTCTTGAATATTTGAATACCACCCAAAATGCTCTGCCAAGTGTAAGAGCTTCATTTCTTTAATTTGCAATTCATGAGATCTCCATCTTTGAAGTATTTAGCTTAATTTGAGTACCTGTTCACATTGGGAATCAGGTTCAGCCATCAACGCCAAACTTATATAGGTAACCATGCCAAAATGAAGGAGTGTAAGTCCCTGGATTCTATACCACCTTTCCTCATTGTAGCACACATTTTCCACCATGAAAACCAAAGCATATTCTTCTTCTGGCCTTCATATCCCCAGTAGTACTAGGACATTGCAGTCATTATCCCTTGACATACTTATTTGAGAAGCTTAAAAGAAATTAGCTCCATCCACCCTCATAAGAATGAGCAGATCCTTAGCAAACAACATGTGGGAGACCGTTAGTGCATCCTTGCAAACTTCAACACAAACCATACTACCCGTTTCTTCCTCATACTGAATCAAGCATCTATGTCATCAATGCATAAAAGGAAAAGATAGCGTTAAACGGGGTCCCTGTCAGAGTCCCTTTGAAGGTGTGAAAGAATCTGAAAAAATTATTATTTACGCGAACTTGATACCTCAAAGTAGGCACACACACCATAATAATCTTTACACATTCAGTATTGAACGTAAGATGAATAAGAATTCCTTCAAAAACCACCATTCAATGTTGTCATATGCTTTATGCATATCCAACTTTACCACACAGGTGCCCACATTTCCATCCCTCTTCTTCTTTATTGCATTACAGCATTCCTATGCCATCAAGAAATTATTTGTTACCAACCTTCCCATCGCAACTTCTGTGATTGTCAACGTAGGTTTGTAATAAACTAGTGTAACAAAACCAGGCTACATTTTTTTCGAGACAACCATGCTACCGATCTACTAAGTTACTAAGTTCCCAAGAATTTGAGCCTTGCACTTGATCATGGCTGATGCGACCACCTAGCACCTGGTTTTCAGCCGGTAATTAGCTAGGTTGGGCCTACACTGCTTGTTGCCCTTGGATTACCCCCAAGCACATATCCCACCCTCCCATCATCTCAAGATGGGAATGGGTCGAAGTTCCCTATTGGATGCTGGTCGGGCCCAAAAATTAAAGGCCGATGGGTCTTTTGGGTTGGCTTTGTATGAAAAGTGGACCAGGAGAGTCGGGCCCCATCGGCCCGAAGGGATGAGCGGATCAACCCAAATTTTCCTGCCCAAGGTTGTAGTATGTCGTTACGGTAGCATACACCTTTGTAACTTTTGTTAGCATTGTGTTTATAGGAAATTTCTAAAGTATTGTTCCAAATTGCCTTTGTTGTAGAGTTACGCATATACTAACTTGTGATACTAAGCGTGTCGATGGTAGAAATAGCAATGAGGCTGCATATATGGCTTGTTTTTTGACATTATAACTTGCTAAAATTCTCTTCGACAAATGATGTTATTTTAAAAGATGTTACTCTGCTACTACTTGCTATTTTGTATAAATCTGGTATTAGAATAGGTGAGACCTTGTTACTCAACGAGGCATGAGGCCAATCATCACTGGACCATTGGGTCGGTACCGTGTCCCTGAAGAAAGCAGAGGGCCCAGCAGGTAGTGGGTCTGAGCCAGACCAGATCGGGTCATGTCCCTGAAGAAAGCAGATGTCACCCCATCTCTCTTCCCCCCTTCACCTTCTGAGTGGCACCACGCTAGGGTTTACGGCCCTGCTAGCCTAGCTCCGGCTGGCCCTGCCGCCTCCTTCTCAGATGCCCCTTCGTTCCCCGTTCTCCTAGGTATGTGTGTCGGGGCTATTGTCGTGGTTCTAAGTCTGACAGTAGAATGGGGGGTAGGTATGGAGAGGCAAGATCCTAGCTATGGAGCAGTTGTGAAGACACAGGATGTACGAGTTCAGGCCCTTTTCGGAGGAAGTAATAGCCCTACGTCTCGGAGCCCGGAGGCGGTCGACTGGATTATGTGTGTATAGGTTACAAGAGTGCGAACCCTTTACACTGAGGAGGGGGGTGGCTTATATAGTGTCCGCCAGACCCCTCCGGCCCTCAGTAATGCAGGGTTTAAAGTACATTAAGTCTAGGCGTTACTGGTAACGTCTTACATAAAGTGTTCTAAATGCCATAAAGACTACTTAATTACAGACCGTTTGGATGCAGAGTGGCTCTTGATCTCCTGGTGGTCGAGTGAGTCTTCATGGTCGAGTCCTTCGAGTTGGTCGACTGGAAGGCAGTTTCTTCTGAGGGTGTCCTTGGGTAGGGTACTTAGATCAGGTCTATGACCCTACCCTAGGCACATGACTTAATCATTAGCCCCCGAATGGATCGAGGTTTGAGTGAGGAAGGAGTTGATATTATTTCCGACCTGCTTTTGTGTTCTGGGTATGTATCGTCTTGGACCAATAATCTCTTGTTGATGACAGCAACTCTTATTTCAGTCGCCTTGATCCATTCCTTTCTTAAGTCGAGTGAACTTTTGCACTTGATAAACTTCCGAGCGACGGATCACAGGAAATCCGTCGTCTGACAGATTGGTCTGCTGTTTAGCGGATTTCGTGGGATCCGAATTTTAAGGAGCGCGCGAAGCGGGGCGGACCGCGGCGCTCGGATGGGATAGAACATAGACGCCTCGATTTCCACGCCATCTTTTTCGCCACGTATCACGCGTGCGCAACTGTTTCGGGATGTGATAGGATTGCCCAGGCCCACTTGTCATCCACTCGGAAACGGCTCTATAAATGTGCCCGGCGAGGGTTTTTGAACAGTACTTCTCCAATCCCCCTTCTATCCTCTCCACCTCCACCCGCATCGCCTGCTCTCGCCTCAGCCTAACCACCCCTCGTGCGCTTCGACGGCAGCAATGGTGAAGGAGAAGATGGCGGCTCTGGAGCGCGCGAAGAAGGTGACGGCGACGGGGAAGGCGAAAGGGAGAGCGACTAGCCGGGGAGGATCCTCGTCCAGGTCCCGCCTGCCGCAAGGCTGGGTCCAAGGGGATTGGATGCGGTCGACCATCACCGAGACGGATCTCGCTGAGATGGCCAACGAGGGTTTGATCCCCCACGGAGCAGCGAGGCTCCCGGGGAACGAGTGGCATCCGCAGCCGCAGGAGGGTGAGTGCGTCCTTTTAGCTACTCACGTCGACCGTGGATTTTCTCTGCCTCCGAGTGCTTTCTTTCGTGGTTTCTTGAGTTTCTTTGGGGCGCAACTCCACCACTTCAATCCGAACTCCATCGCCTACCTTGCTGCCTTCGTGTCCATGTGCGAGAACTTCCTGGGCTGCCGACCGCACTGGGGTCTGTTCAAGCACATATTCGCTTGTCGTTCTCAGACAGTGAAAAAGGCGAGTCAGGACGACGATAAGACCGAGGTCATTTAGATGTGTGGCGGTCTGGGGATTCAGCTGAGGAACAAGAGCACCTTTCCGACCATGACCCTCCTAGAGTCGGTTAGAGGCTGGCAGTCGACTTGGTTCTACTGCCAAGACGTGTCGACGCCGGGGCAGTCGAGTGGTCTCCCTCCGTTTTCTATGGACCGAGTGAACAAGCCCTCATCTCTGAAAGTGCTCCCTGAGGAGAAAGCCCAAGTGAAAATGTTGATGGAACGTGTAGTTCAGCTAGTTCGGGAAGGAGTGACGGGCATGGACCTTCTGGAGGTCTTCCTTAGGCGGCGCATCCAGCCACTTCAGTACCGGGGCCACCCAATGTGGCTGTACTGTGGAACCGAGGACGAAACTCGGGTTCATCCAGAGGTAGTCGGCGATGCCACACTGGAGAGGTGGATGGCCGCAGTCACAGGGAATAAGGACAACCCTCGGGGGGCCAGAAGGATCCCGCCACTCGACAATACATATACTCCAGACTCGGTACCTCCACTTTATCTTCATTCGTAGTCTTCTTGTACTCATTCTGCCTTTGCTGCAAATTGGTCGATTGATCTTCGTTTTGTTGACTGTCAGGCCATCACTGAATTATACTCGATGCCGAATGGAGCTCAAGCGCCGACTGAAGAGGGGGAAGGAAGTGGAGGCGAAAGCCAGGAGGAGTGGGATTCTGATGCTGCTGATGACGATGATGGTGATGATTCTGATGAGGAGGAAGAAGAGGAGGAGGAGGAGGAAGTTGTACCGCCTCGTGCGGAAAGGCGATCGAAGCTCATCCATGACCCTGTGGCTGAACGTGGAAGGGGGTCGCGACTGTCGCACAGTCGACCAAGCGCCCTCGGACCACTTCTCCGGCGCCGACTGAGAAGGCCCCGAAGCAATCTCGAATGGCGCCATCGAAACCGGTGAAGGTCTTGCCGAAGATGAAGGTGTCAATTCCCACCATATCCGGGTAAAAATTCCATCCGAGTCTTCTTGCTCTTCGTGAGTTTATTTTTGGTCGACTCATGAGTTAACCGACTGATGTTTGGAGTTGCAGTGCTGCTACTTCTGATACCTCGGCCAGGGCTGACGATCATGAGATGGAAGATGCTGCTACCTCAAAACCTGGTATGACTCTCGTAATTCTGTCTTTTAGTCGATTGGATCTTGGTCTCTAATTCTGATTCTTTTCTGTAGCTCCATCCGATGTTGTTATCACCCTTCCTGACGACGACGATGATGAGGAACCACTGAAGCAAAGGAGGAGTAGGAAAGCGTCTGCTGGCAGGTTGACTCAGGACGTGCCAGCACCCGAGACACTGGTCGCGGAGGGAGAGAACACCACTCGGCCCACCGTATCTTTTGCGGTGCCGTTGACGAGTGCTCACCCCGCATCGTCGAGTGCAGCACAGCCTTCACTCTTCTCGACCCACTACGTCCCAGAGGACCAAGCCAGCGCTGCAAAAGAAGCGATACGCCAGGCGGGAGTCATGATGGAGCAGGTGAAAGCCATCCGAGAGGCTAGCCAGGCAGCTTATGACGCCAGTTCCGCTCTCCAGAGCAACGTTCAGGTCAGTCGGTCATCGCCTGTTCTGTTAGGATATGATGTCTGAAGATTCTTCTTTTCCGAAATTCTTAGTGATTGTCTTACACCCACTGGGTGTGTCGATTGGAATTCTGATTTAGTGGGGGCACGCTGAGTGCACCCACTGTGTGTAGTCTCCAAGGCTATGGTGGACTGCTGGCAGTCGACCATAGTCTTTATATTTTGAATTTTTTCTTCATTCGGTTATGCCGAATGGATTTCTTGACCGGTGGGGGCACGCTGAGTGCACCCACTGGGTGTAGTCCCCGAGACTGTGGTCGACTGCGGGCAGTTGACTACAGTCTGAAGAACACTTCCCTCTCTTTTTTTTTGTTGTTGGTCGACTGGTCGACTCTTCCTTGATAGAACTAGTGGGGGCACGCTGAGTGCACCCACTGGGTGTAGTCCCCGAGACTATGGTCGAATGTTTGTATTCGGCTGTAGTCTTAGAAACGTATGGTTTTTCCTTAGTCACTCGGTGAATTGTTTTTGACATCTGTCGATTGGTTTTTGTAGAAATCCTGCGACCTTGCAGCTTGCTATACTGAGATGGAGAACAAGCATATCCAGCTCGAGCTTGATCTGAAGCTGGTCCAGGAGAATTTGGCGAAGGCGAAGGAGGAGACCAAAGGTATGTTTGGTGAGTCTTTGGACTGCTTTTGCTCCTCATTTGCTTCGAATTCTGACCTTGCTGTAACTTTGCAGGCAAAGTGAAGGAGGCCCAGAAGAAGAAAGACCTAGAGTTGGCTGAGATGCAGAAAACAGCTTTAGAGAAGACCAGACTCGCAGACGAGAAGTTGGCTTCGGTCACCAAGCTTGAAGAAGAAAACACCAATCTGAAAGCTGCTCTTGCCATTGCCAACAAGGAGGTCAGTCGACTGAAAAGCGATAAAGTTGCTCTGAACGACAAGGCCAGTGAGCTGACGGGGAAGAGGAACGATCTGGAGGCTTATCTCAGCGGACTCGCCAAAAAGCTATTCCTCATGCTCGAAGGTAATCCTTTGCGCCCGACAATTATTTTTAAAGTGATCTTTCCATTCGACCGTTGTTTTGACTCGGTGGTTGTGCTTGCAGAATTTTGCCAAAACTTTGAAGAGGAGACTGATCGACTGGAGCCTAACCTGGACCCCATCAACTCTCCGGTGAATGATGAAGTTACCATGAATGTGCTCCGGCTAGAATCTCATGTTGCTGCCGTCATTAATTATCTAGCAAGGTTGAAGGTTGCCACTTCCCGCATCGACGCTACGCTCTGGCCCGGGGAGACGCTCCAGAATGACCTCGAGTCTCTGATGACTCGTCTGAACACAGTCCCAAGTCGAGTGCAGGAGTGGAAGAAATCTGCTGCCAGGTGCGGTGCAAATGTTGCTTTATCTCTGGTCCGAGTCCATTGCAAGGATGCGCGAGATGACAAGTTGGCGGCTCTTCGGGTGGCTAACACCAAGAAGCACGATTTTCGGTCCTTCATGGAGACCTTCATCGCCGCTGCCACTCGGATTGCTGATGGGATCGACCTCGACGAGTTTGTTGCACCTTCCAGCCCTCCACAAGAGGGGTAAAAAACTTCTTGAGCTCGACACTTTAAATTCGCCTTGGTATGCCGAGTGATTCTGTAATCGATAAACCTTAACAGTCTTAGCGCCTGAGCACTTTTCGGTTCTGTTAGGTATTTATCCGAAATTGGAGTCAACGTTTGAATATGCTTGCAATCGACTCGTTCCTCAATTCGCTTAGGCAGGCCCTGGGCTGCAGCTAAGCCTCCGAGTGGGAGGTTTGCTCTTCACTCGGTAGGATTTTCAAAACTTAGGCGAGCACGGGGCTGCAGCTAAGCCCCCGAGTGGGAGGTTTGCTCTCCACTCGGTAGGATTTTCAAAACTTAGGCGAGCACGGGGCTGCAGCTAAGCCCCCGAGTGGGAGGTTTGCTCTCCACTCGGTAGGATTTTCAAAACTTAGGCGAGCACGGGGCTGCAGCTAAGCCCTCGAGTGGGAGGTTTGCTCTCCACTCGGTAGGATTTTCAAAACTTAGGCGAGCATGGGGCTGCAACTAAGCCCCCGAGTGGGAGGTTTGCTCTCCACTCGGTAGGATTTTCAAAACTTACGCGAGCACGGGGCTGCAGCTAAGCCTCCGAGTGGGAGGTTTGCTCTCCACTCGGTAGGATTTTCAAAACTTAGGCGAGCACGGGGCTGCAGCTAAGCCCCCGAGTGGGAGGTTTGCTCTCCACTCGGTAGGATTTTCAAAACTTAGGTGAGCACGGGGCTGCAGCTAAGCCCCCGAGTGGGAGGTTTGCTCTCCACTCGGTAGGATTTTAAGGTGTTCTTCTTATAGAAGGCACATTGTACTTGTGGCGTAGCTCGGAGGAGAGGGTAGCAGTCGACCTGCACCTCGTCCTTCTTGCGAGCGCACATTGTATTTGTGGCGTAGCTCGGAGGAGAGCGTAGCAGTCGGCCTGCACCTCGTCCTTCTTGCGAGCGCACATTGTATTTGTGGCGTAGCTCAGAGGAGAGAGTAGCAGTCGACCTGCACCTCGTCCGTCTTGTGAGCGCACATTGTATTTGTGGCGTAGCTCGGAGGAGAGAGTAGCAGTCGACCTGCACCTCGTCCTTCTTGCGAGCGCACATTGTATTTGAACTTAGGCGAGTTCTTGGACTGCAGCTAAGCCTCCGAGTGGAAGGCTGGCTTACCACTCGGTAGGATTTTATTAAACTTAGGCGAGTACTTGGACTGCAGCTAAGCCTCCGAGTGGAAGGCTGGCTTACCACTCGGTAGGATTTTATTAAACTTAGGCGAGTACTTGGACTGCAGCTAAGCCTCCGAGTGGAAGGCTGGCTTACCACTCGGTAGGATTTTATTGAAACTTAGGCAAAACGGATTCGCAGCTAAGCCCCCGAGTGCAAGACCGGCTCGCCACTCGGTAAGGTTTTTTTTACAAACTTAGGCGAAACGGATTCGCAGCTAAGCCACCCACTGGGGGAATTTTGCTGAATAAGAAAAAGTGACAAAAAATCATCGGGGAGATTATGACACTACAATCTTTCAAAATATGAACTACAGAAGTACTTTTATTACAACTCATCCGAGTGAATACTTAAGTGTAGAAGGGGCGGAGAAGATCCGCGTTCCAAGCTCGGGGCTCGTCGATGTCGTGCTCGACGTTGTAAAGACGGTACGCTCCGTTGTGGAGAACCTTGGTAACGATGAAGGGTCCTTCCCAAGAAGGAGCAAGCTTGTGTGGTTTCTGTTGATCCACTCGGAGGACCAAATCTCCTTCCTGAAAGGCTCGACTCTTCACGTTTCTGGCGTGGAAACGACGCAAGTCCTGTTGGTAAACGGTTGATCGGATCAGAGCCATCTCCCTTTCTTCCTCCAGGAGGTCGACTGCATCTTGCCGTGCTTGTTCTGCTTCAGCTTCATTGTAGAGCTCGACTCGAGGAGCATTGTGGAGCAGATCACTCGGCAAGACCGCTTCGGCTCCATAGACCAAGAAGAATGGAGTTCTCCCAGTCGACCGATTAGGCGTGGTCCTTAACCCCCAAAGCACAGAGGGTAGTTCGTCGACCCATGCTCCAGCTGCATGCTTGAGGTCACGCATCAGTCGGGGTTTCAACCCTTTGAGAATCAAGCCATTGGCCCGCTCTGCTTGCCCACTCGACTGAGGATGGGCGACTGAAGCATAGTCGACTCGTGTGCCTTGAGATGTGCAGAATGCTCTGAATTCCTCTGAATCGAAGTTCGACCCATTGTCAGTGATGATGCTGTGTGGGACTCCATATCTGAATGTCAGTTCTCTGATGAAGCTGACTGCAGTACTGGCGTCGAGGTCTTAATGGGTTTAGCCTCAATCCACTTGGTGAACTTGTCGACTGCTACCAGTACATGTGTGAAACCGCTTCGACCTGTCTTCAAGGGACCGACCATATCCAATCCCCATACAGCGAACGGCCAGACGAGTGGTATGGTCTTCAGAGCTGACGCATGCTTGTGTGACATGTTGGAGTAAAACTGGCATCCCTCGCACTTGTCCACTATCTCCTTTGCCATTTCATTCGCCCTTGGCCAGTAAAATCTGGCTCGGTATGCTTTGGCCACGATGGTCCGAGAGGACGCATGATGGCCACAGGTCCCCGAGTGGATATCATCAAGGATTATCCGACCTTCTTCTGGCGTTATGCACTTCTGACCAACTCTAGTCGCGCTTTCCCTGAATAGCTGCCCTTTGATCACAGTAAAGGCTTTGGACCGGCGGACGATCTGTCGAGCCTCTTCTTCGTCCTCCGGGAGCTCTTTTCTCAGGATATACGCGATGTATGGTATTGTCTAATCGGGAGTGATCACTAAAGCCTCCATGACCAAGTCGACCACTGCTGGAACTTCAACCTCAGTCGGATTTGTGGCATTCTTGGGCTGCGGAGCTTCTTTAGTAAAAGGATCTTCTTTAACTGATGGAGTATGAATATGCTCCAAGAACACACCACTGGGGACGGCTTCTCTCTTGGATCCTATCTTTGCCAAATCATCAGCCGCTTGATTCTTCAGTCGGGGTATGTGATGGAGCTCCAACCCTTCGAATTTCTTTTCAAGCTTCCTCATTGCATTGCAGTATCCAGTCATGGCTGGGCTTCTAACATCCCACTCCTTCATCACCTGATTGACCACCAAATCTGAGTCGCCATAAACCATAAGGCGACAGACGCCGAGTGAAATGGCCATGCGCAACCCGTACAAGAGAGCTTCATATTCTGCTTCATTGTTGGAGGAATCGAAGTGAATCTAGAGCACATATCTGAGCTTATCTCCTCTGGGGGAAACCAAGACTACCCCAGCACCAGAACCATTTAACATCCTAGAGCCATCAAAGAACATGGTCCAATGCTCCGAGTAAACCTGAGTCGGCTGTTGTTGTTCAATCCACTCGGCAAGGAAATCAGCTATAGCCTGGGACTTAATGGCTTTCTTTGCCTCAAATTTGATATCAAGGGGAAGAAGTTCAATCGCCCATTTAGCCACTCGACCAGTTGCATCTCTGTTGTGCAGAGTCTCTGACAATGGCGCGTCGCTGACGACTGTAATGTCATGATCAGAGAAATAATGAGCAACCTTCTTCATGGTCATGTAGATTCCATAGACGAGCTTCTGATAATGAGGATATCTTTGCTTCGATGGAGTCAAAACTTCTGAGAGATAATACACTGGGCGTTGAACTTTGAAGGTTTTACCTTCCTCTTCCCACTCGACCGTAAGTACTGTACTGACGACCTGTCCTGTGGCTGCAATGTAAAGCAACAGAGGCTCTTTGCTGATTGGAGCAGCAAGCACCAGCTGGGTGGAGAGCAGAGCTTTTAGCTCGGCAAATGCTGCATCAGCTTCTGGAGTCCACTCGAACTTGTCTGCCTTTTTCATCAGTCGGTAAAGGGGCAATGCCTTTTCACCGAGGCGAGAGATGAATCGACTTAACGCGGCCAAGCATCCAGTAAGTTTCTGGACGTCGTGCACTCGCACAGGGCGTTTCATTCGGAGTATAGTGCCAACTTTTTCTTGGTTAGCGTCGATTCCTCGTTCGGAAACGAGAAAACCGAGTAACTTGCCACCTGGAACTCTGAATGTGCACTTTGACGGATTGAGCTTGATATCATACCTCCTGAGATTGGCAAATGTTTCGGCTAGGTCAGTCAACAGGTCGGAACCCTTACGTGACTTGACCACAATGTCATCCATGTACGCTTCCATGTTCCGACTGATTTGAGTGAGCAAACACTTCTGAATCATCCTCATGAACGTGGCTCCGGCATTCTTGAGGCCGAATGGCATAGTGATATAGCAGAAGCACCCGAATGGAGTGATGAAAGTTGTTTTGATCTCATCCGGTCCATACAGACGGATCTGATGGTATCCGGAGTAGGCGTCTAGAAAAGACAGTCTCTCACACCCCGCGGTCGAGTCGACAATTTGATCGATGCGAGGGAGAGGAAAATGATCTTTCGGGAAGGCCCGATTGATGTGTTTGAAATCAATGCACATGCGGAGTGAGTTGTCCTTCTTGGGAACCATGACAACATTTGCTGGCCACTCGGAGTGGTATATCTCTCGGATAAATCCTGCCGCCAATAGTCGAGCCACCTCCTCACCAATAGCTTTTCTCTTCTGGACGGCGGACCGCCGAAGATGTTCTTTGACTAGTTTTGCTGCCGAGTCGACTCTAAGGCGATGCTCAGCCAGTCCCCTGGAAACACCCGGCATGTCAGCAGGCTTCCATGCAAAGATGTCCCAGTTCTCACGGAGGAACTGGATGAGCGCTTCTTCCTATTTAGGGTCGAGTGTTGTGGAGATATGCGTAGGAGCTGCATTGGGGTCGGTCGGGTGAATGTGAACGGGCTTCGTCTCACCGGACGACTTAAAAGCTGACTCTGTGGCAGGCTTCTTAGCTCGCAACAATTCACTCGGATCAACATTTTGCTTATATTCTTCTAGCTCGACCGTTGCCATCTGGGAATCGGCAATCTTTGAGCCTTTCTGGAAGCACTCTTCTGCCTTTTTCCGATCACCAGTGACAGTGATCACGCCTTTGGGGCCGGGCATCTTCAATTTAAGGTACACGTAACATGGTCGAGCCATGAACCGTGCGTAAGCTGGTCTCCCCAAAATAGCGTGGTAAGCGCTCTAAAAATCCACGACCTCAAACGTCAGCCTCTCTTTCCAGAAATGTTTCGAGTCACCGAACACTACGTCCAGAGCTATTTGGCCGAGTGATTCGGCTTTCTTTCCAGGTATAACTCCATGAAAACTCATGTTGCTCTTGCTGAGTCGGGACATCGGAATGCCCATTCCTTTCAGCGTGTCCGCATACAATAAATTCAGTCCGCTACCACCATCCATTAGCACTTTCGTCAGTCGAGTGCCTTCGACGATCGGGTCGACCACCAAGGCTTGCCTCCCAGGGGTGGCAATATGAGTCGGGTGATCAGACTGGTCGAATGTAATGGGAGTCTGGGACCATCTCAGATAGTTTGGCGTCGCCGGAGCGACCATATTCACCTCGCGGTTGATCACTTTCAGTCGACTTTTGCTCTCTTCATCAGCAAAAATCATCAGGGTGGAATTGACATGGGGGTAACCTCCTTCGCTGTCCTCCTTGTCCTCAGCCTTGTCTGACTCCTTCTCTTTGTCCTTGGGCTGCTTGCCTCAAAACTGCTGGATCAAGAGCCGACACTGGCGAGTGGTATGCTTAGGGTAGATGAAGTTACCCTCTTCGTCCTTCTTCGTGTGGATGTGACACGGTAGATCCATCACGTCATTTCCTTCTTTATCCTTCACCTCTTGGGGTTCCAGGATCCTTTGGGTTTTCCCTTGAACTTGCCTTGAGTCACGGCCAGAGCTTCCCCAGGAGCTGCTGGTTCGGCCTTCCGCTTCTATTTCCGACTGGAGTTTCCTTTCTCCGACTGACTCGGCTTGTACTTGCCGCTTCGGAGTCGGTCCTCCTCTTCACCATTGGCGTACTTGGTGGCAATTTCCATCATTCGACTAAGGGTCATATCTCCGGTACGCCCAAACTTCAAACTTAATTCTCTGTTCTTGACACCATCCTTGAAAGCACAGACTGCCTGATGATCAGACACGTTCTCCACGGTATGATGCAAAGTAATCCACATCTGAATGTACTCTCGTAAGGTTTCATTCGTCTTCTGCACGCAGACTTGCACCGATGTCAGCCCAGCTGGTCGCTCGCAGGTTCCTTCAAATATTCTGACGAACACTCGGGAAAGATCTTCCCAAGTGTAAATACTGCTTGGAGTCAGCTGATTCAGCCACGCTCTGGCCGAACCTTCCAACATGAGTGGCAAATGCTTCATGGCCACCTCATCATTCCCGCCGCCGATCTGTACCGCCACCCGGTAGTCCTCAAGCCAGGTTTCGGGCTTAGACTCAGCGGTGAACTTGCTCACTCCAGTTGCCAACCTGAAGTTGGGGGGAATCACTGCGGCTCTGATAGCCCTGCTGAAACATTCCGGACCCGAAACATGCACTCGGCTGCCAGTGGGCGCGTCTTTGTGAGCCCTGTTCCGATCGACCAAGCCTTGCACGATAATGGATCGTGCGTCGAAGCCTGGTTCCCGGGGGTCGACCGGAGCTCTTCGCCCCACACTGAGTTGACGCCTGTCATCTTGCTGTCGAGGAGCGTAAGACCCGCCTCTCAGAGGAGGAGTGGGCACTCGACGCCTATCATCACGATCATATTGGTCACCGTATTGGTCTCGTCGATTCTCGCATCCTTCACGCCGCGGAGGCGATCTAGGGCTATGAGCCGACTGAACCGAATTCGCAGCGACGGATCGACTGTGAATCCTGTTGCGTGACTGTGACACGACCGAATTCTGATCTCCTGCTGCCTGGAGCAAATCTCTAATCTGCATCAAGCCTCTGCCAGCCTCCGACTGAGAGGGCTGAATTGATTCTGCGATACGGGTTGCAGCTGCTAAATTCTGAATCGGGGTTCGATATACCTGAGTCGGTGGGAAGAGTTGACGTCGACTGGAGTCGGGTACTCGTTGCCGCGCGCGCTCGTCGAGTGCTCGCTGGAGATTCTCCAGACGAGCACGTTCAGCCAAGTTGGCCAAACGCACCTCTTCCAAGGCACGAGCCTCGGGGGTTTCTCCTGTGATAGGAGTGTGCAGGGCATCCATGTTCCTGCGGCGAAGTTCTTCCCTTTGCAGGGAGTCAAGTGGCTCGGGTTGATACTCCTCATGGACTCGAGCGGGGTCGCCTCCACCGTCTGCCCCGTCGCCACGGGGGAAGCCGGGAGGGCTACGAGGTCCATCGACCATCAAGACCTCCGCCGCTGGATCACTGCTATCGCACTCGGATGCAGTCTCTACAGAGCCAGTCGACAGATCGAACAGGCGGTAGAGGGATTCGTCAGGCTCGATTGCCGCGACTTGGGTGGTGGCCGTCTGACGAGCCACCGCGTGCTTCACCCACCGCTGTAGTCTCGACCGACCAGATCGCTTGCGCTGGCGGGAAACAGGGAGGGATGACGACAGGGGAGTCGACCAGTACGGAATCGACGGTTGCCGCAGCAGAACGCCGCGGACCACGCGTTAAAATGCGTCGCACCGCGGACGGGGAGCGCGTCGATGTCGAGTGGAGCCTCCTGGAGCCAAGCGGAGTCGTCGGCGATGAAGGTGAAGGCGCCGAGACGGATCTCGCGGCCCTCGACCAAAACTCCACTAGTGACCATGATGAAAGTAATCGGAAGAATTGCAACTTCTCCAAAAATCGCTAAGACACCTGCCCCACGGTGGGCGCCAACTGTCGTGGTTCTAAGTCTGACAGTAGAATGGGGGGTAGGTATGGAGAGGCAAGATCCTAGCTATGGAGCAGTTGTGAAGACATAGGATGTACGAGTTCAGACCCTTCTCGAAGGAAGTAATAGCCCTACGTCTCGGAGCCCGGAGGCGGTCGACTGAATTATGTGTGTATAGGTTACAAGAGTGCGAACCCTTTACACTGAGTAGGGGGGGTTGCTTATATAGTGTCCGCCAGACCCCTCCGGCCCTCAGTAATGCAGGGTTTAAAGTACATTAAGTCTAGGCGTTACTGGTAACGTCTTACATAAAGTGTTCTAAATGCCATAAAGACTACTTAATTACAGACCGTTTGAATGCAGAGTGGCTCTTGATCTCCTGGTGGTCGAGTGAGTCTTCATGGTTGAGTCCTTCGAGTTGGTCGAGTGGAAGGCAGTTTTTTCTGAGGGTGTCCTTGGATAGGGTACTTAGATCAGGTCTATGACCCTACCCTAGGCACATGACTTCATCAGCTATCGTCTACCGAAACGAGCTTGAGCTGGGGACGAAGGCGGGGGAGTGCAGGTTGAGTGCGGCCAGCGGTGGAACTTGGAGATGGGCGCCCGTGCGGGGAGGAAGGAAGCCGCCAAGATCACGGTGAATCCGTACAGAGGTATTCGGCTTGGAGGTAAAGCAATTTTTTTATAGAAATAGATGCGGCATTGCTAATTTGGCTCCGATTCAAACTCATAAAGGTTGGGATCAATTTCTCTTATTCTTCGATGGAGATCTTTTAGGTGGCACTGTTGGAGATCTTTTCTTAAAGTGGTTGCCATTTTCTTATAGTGTATTACTTTAACTTTGTGTAAGTTTTTCTGCTGGGGCTCAATTTCTCTTCATTCTGCTGCAGCATCGCGAACTACCCTGGCCGTGAATGCACCTTGCAAAATATGTGTGCTGCTTTTCCTTACATCTACACGTGTGTTGTTTCTAGTAATAAGCAATGAACAATCTTTATTTTATTTGACTTTTGTCTTTAGTCACTAATGTTTGCACCTTCGATGCATTTGGATATAGTATTATCATTTGAGAAGACGATATTGTGGCAAACGGTGTGGGCTCTAGACACTTTCTTGCGATTCAGCGAGGAAATAAGTTTTCTTTTGAATCATGACCATATATGTAGTAAAATTATGTAGAGATTTACATCATCAGCAGTTTGTGCTGACCATAAAACTGTATTATCTTCATCCCCCGCTTTTGCTTGGTCATATTTGGTTTTATCTGCATTGGAAATAGGCGAAAATGTAGGTAGTAGTGATAATATTTGTATTCTTATAATGCTTTGTATTTTTAATGGATCATCTGAACTTTCCAACACGTCCCTGCTATCTACTCCTTTACTTTACTTCTATTTTTGTTTTCAACCACCAATGTGTCTTTTGATGCATGAAAGTTGTAGCTCTATGTAGGGATTTTGTGACTAGGCCTGCTAGGAAAAGGTACCCCGCATTTGCAACCAGCATGTTTCCGGCGCGGTGAAGCGCGCGTTGCATGCAAGCTACAGTAGTAACATTTGATTTAGATTTAGAAGAGTCTAATCTGATTTCCGTATGGGCCAAGCCTGTCCAGGCCCATATATGGTGCTGGCCCATTGTGGCAGCCGCACTACGAGTATATATATGTCCGCCCCGAGCCGAGCCAACGAGCAGCTCCACGATGGATTCGCTTCCGATCCCCGACGAGATGATGGTGGAGATCTTCTTCCACCTCGCCAACCCACATGATCTCATGCGGGCCTCTGCGGCCTGCGTCTCCTTCCGCCACCTCGCCAACCAATGATTGCAATTATAAAAGCACACAAGGTCGCAGCTCACATCAATTCATTTTGAGAGATTCTTTTGTGGTCAACCTATTGGAGGAGGAATTCAAATTAAACCAGAACATTATGTTTGAGAGAACAAGGGGACGGGACTCAATGGACCTATTCTGAGCAAAACTCAAGAAGCTTCCTCCCAACCAACCCGTAAAAACAATAAATGGAACCACCGAACCACCTAACGCTGATCCTATATATGGTGCCACTTGTCTGTTTGTCTTAGATAACACAATTTTCAGAGTTGGATGTTAATGTTGACTATAGCAAGCTATCATGCATGATTACATTTGCTCTACTACTGTTATACAGCAGTATTTTTGTTGTTAGAACAATTTTGTTAACTTGAACTATATGGCAAACAGGGCCCGAGAGATCATGCACCAGCAGCTGCAGCTCCAGCTCCGGCATCAGAGTAAGCACCTTCAGAATCTTTTTTTCCATAGTTTGTTTTTTATTTCATTCATCTTATTATCTCCAAGTTCGAATGCTTATAGGGAACCGGAGAAAGCCACCAAGTGAACGTTTGACATTAAGCTTTAGCTTTCTGGTACTATGATCTATGAAGGGTTAGCCTAATTTGAAGAACTAGAAGTTCAGAACTGTTTGTGTGTCAATATGTCTCTCAGGTACCATAGATATCCTATCGTGTTTGTTCCATTGAATGTTGCAGAGATGTTTATGCAGAGTTCCTTAACCATTTGAGATTATGATATCAGCTTATGCTTGTGAAACTAGTTTTACAAATCCTCTGCGTGCTAATTTGCGTGCTCTGATGATAATCATGGTGGCAGTATCTACTTTCTTTTCAAATATGGTATAATTCTACTCGGAAGCATTTTCTGGGTGCGTTCTTAGGCAGCAGCTTTGGGGCGGATTGGGATCTATCCTCCCGTCCCAATGTTAGATTGTTAAATTTAGGCTAATTGTGATTAAGGTAGCCGGTGATTTAGAAGTAAAAAGTAGTACATAGTTTGCTGGTACGGTTTTCCTACTAGTACGTGTCCAAGAGTCCTACGTGTAGGTTAGGTCTTTGTTTCCTAGTCGGTTTAGTTTCTGTATTAGGAAGTTTAGCCGTATAGGTTTAGTTTAGGCCAAGTCCAAGTAGTTTTTGGTCGGTTCAGGTCGTGTTGGTTTAGGCAGCAGGTCATGGCCTCATCTATATACTAGATGATACCCCGCGCGTTGCTGCGGAAATTTTCTATCACCGCAGACGTACCAAAGGTTAACGCATAGAAAAAATTATGGAACAAAGTGATTACCCTATAAACAGGAACAATATGTCAGGGATTTGGTATGGCACAGTTGCAAAGTAGAAGCTGACCGAAGAGTACTAATGACATTTTCCTTTACAAACGAAGGTGATTGCTCTAGTGATAAACTAATTCTGAATTTAGGCAAGTTAACTACTAATTTTAGGTAGAATCTGTAGTGTAGTTTGTAAGAAGCTGCATGCGTTGTTGATGATGTAGCATGTTAGGTCGTCCCATAAGGAAATTCTCAAAGAAATAAGAAAGAAAATCTGTAGTGTAGTTTGTAAGAAGCTGCACGCGTTGTTGATGATGTATCATGTTAGGTTGTCTCATAAGGGAATTCTCAAAGAAATAACAAAGAACACTGCATGTTGTACATGGGAGTTGAATATGAAACGTTGGGTTTAATTCATAAGAGCAGGCCTCTATAAAAAGAGAAGGAATGCAAAAAAAGTAGGATTGATGAATGTGAACGAAAAAGGATTTTTCTATTTTTTTGCTGTCAAATAAAAAAGCAAACTAATTTTGATAGTCTCAAGGTAGATAAATATAATAATCCTTTCCAACTGATCCGTGCATCTTAAGAATCATGAACCATTTTGGAACTGTAGGAATAAGGAACAAACTCATACATTCTATTAGCACATCAAAAGCAGTAAATATATATGACATATTATTTGCCATGCATCTATCTCACTTGATGATGTCATCACGGAGATTATGCCACTACAATACTACATGCTTCATAGAATTAGTGAAAATCATGGATTTTAGGGTCGGAAGTCGATGGCCTCATGCGTGGACATGGTTTTTTCATGCACACAGTTTCTTTTGTCTCCACGTTGCACCCTGATACAAAACGCTTCTGCACATATGGGTGTTTCATCTATCTTTTAGAAATAGGATCAGATTAAACATGAGGTAATATCATCAATCGGATAGTAAAGAACTCCACTGGTGTGTTTGAGACAACACTGAAAAATGCAAGGATAAATTTTCTGTATCAGCCAATACATCCAGAACGGAAATAACCCTGATACAGTCAATTAAAAACAGCTGCTATGAATATAATATAGCAAAGAAATGGTATGACGGTCCAAGAAAACATACTTGATATTATTCCCAATATGTTAAGTACATGCTTGTATTCATCTCCAGGGTACAGTTTTATGTGAGATACATCAGAGGGGAGATACACACGCACGCTTTACACAAACTCCGGTGCCTGATCCTATCTTTAGGTTAGCTGATGCTAGATACGTGTGGCATGTTTGCATGCATGGCTGCTTGACCAGAATGGCTTGTGAGACTTGCTCATATGAGAAACGACCATACGGATTAGCTTGAGATCGCAAGAACAAAGTTTTGAATTTTCCTAGGGTCACCAAATACATAATCTAAAAAGCATTCTATTACCTTCCAACCATACGAAGTACTATCCATGCAGTGGCGCAGGTTGTACGTTGGCTTCTGGGTGAACTCAAGGAGAACGGTGATGGACTCGGTTAGCTTGAACAGATGATGACGACGGCGCCGACAACACGATCAACACTTCAGCTTCTTGGCTTGAACGACCGATCGGAACTCGATGTCGGCAAGACTGTTGCGTTGGCTATGACTATCGGAGGAAGTGAAGTTGGCTGTGGAGAAGGGGGCAGCCGAAGAATAGTAGAGCTATGAACGGGCTCTTGATTTCAGGGTGCTTTATATAGATCAAAAAGGTGAGAGGTCCAACGGTCAGCTTAGTGGAGCTGTTGGGTTGCCTAGATCATAACTTAATGGAGGAAGAGACGCATGTAGGTAGCTGGTCGTTTCGCCTGGCTCATCTTTTCCTTGTGTACATGCACTGCACCTAGTGCCGAGAGGAGAGGAAGGGACACACCTGCATGCTGGAGGGTGCCCCGCTGCCTGTACGTAGCCGACTGGTCGTCTGTCTCCCCGGTTTTGTCTACATGCACCTAGTGCTGTGAGAGACGAAAGGACAAACCTGCATGTAACTGCAGCGCAGATGAGGGATAGTACAAATCGTAAGACACTCCATATGAAGCAATGGCAATAATGAATGATGTGGCTTCAACATATGTTAGAAAATTCAGTAGTGGGAGCTGATGTGGCAAGAATGATGATGTGGATAGCTTGTATGTTTAGAGAAATAGGATAGTGGGGATGAACTATTTAGGTATTATAGATTATAGATATGCGTGAGGGTGCCGTGAGATTTTTATCGTGTAGAGAAAAAGAAAATAAAAATAACAAGGCACGACACGTGCTTTTGGCCAAAAATTTTGTGTGCGCGTGTTTGTCGTGATTGGATATAATCGATACAAAGGGCGAATTTCCAACAATTGGTATTAAAGCAAGGTTCAGGAGTCGAGTGCTTGCCCCGGGGTTGCGACCCGACTAGCGCCTCGGGGCGGGCCATGAAGTCGTTGGATGATCCAGCGAAGAGGAGGAACAATCGATCGTCGTTCGACGGAGCGACATGGAGAGAGACGGCAGGTTGTCGTCGGGAAGACAGTGGAAGGAAATCGTTGATGGGAGAGATGGTGCCGACGTGCGGCGCTGGAGCTCATCAAGATCATCGTCCGGGGGAGTCGGATGAGTCAAGGAGTCGTGCGAGTTTGCACGGTCAGTTGTCGTTGCATCAGTGAGTCGTCGTCGTGTCCAAGTGCTCGTCTTGGTGATGATTCATTGGAGTGGAAGCAGTGTGCATGGTGTTCCGTGAGTCATGTCCATGTCCTCGTGGAGCATCCTGGTTGCGGCCAGTGTGGAATCGGTATGATGCCGAAGGCGGACGATGGGAGGCAAATCCATCGTAAAGCGAGGAGGTGTGCGAGCAATGAAGAGTGGATCTACTGCAAGCAAGTACAAGGAGTATGGTGCAAACCGAATGCAAGGCGGCGGCCAAGCAATGGCGGTGGCACAAGCAGGAAGGCGCACTACATGTTTTCAGACGGGTCAGACTCAGTGTACGGATATGACAGTTGAAGATCAAGCTCGGTGTGTAGTGGGACAGTTAACAGTTAAATTGCACGACATGAAGACTGATGATGCGTCCAGTCTAGTCCTGGCCATGGGCAGCCCGGCCCAAAAAAGCCCGACCCGGCCCGGCCCGACGCTGCTCCCGGGCTGGGCCCGGGCCTAGATTTTGAGCCCAAAGGCTGGGCCGGGCCGGTCCCGGGCCATTCTGAAGGACGGGCCGGCCCGGCCCGAAGCCCGATGGGCTTTTACGTGTTCGGGCCGGGTTTGGGCCCAGAAAATAGGCCTGACGGCCGGGCCAGGCTCGGGCCTGAGTTTTTTGCGTCGGGCTTGGCTAGGCCCGGCCCGAAGGCTGGCCCGGCACGAGATATGGCCAGGAATAGTCCAGTCTTGCGCGTTGCATGCGTAGATACGATCGTGTGAGTTGATGGTCCAGATCATGCGTTAAAATTTGGATTGTCAAGTCGCGTATCTACAACAAGTCAAGATCAGGAGAAGCGCAAGGAACATGACAAGTCAAGATTAGGAAAGATTGTTAGGATAATTTTGAATGTTAAATTTAGGCTAATTGTGATTAAGGTAGCCGGTGATTAGAAGTAAAAGTAGTACTAGTTTGCTTGTACGGTTTTCCTACTAGTACGTGTCCAAGAATCCTACGTGTAGGTTAGGTTTTTCACTTCGTCTTCGGTACAACATCTGGACATATCAATGGTCCAGATTAGAAGATACCCCTTCGTGAGGAAGGGTGAGAGGGGAAATTCAGGTGGGCGCGGCGTAGCGCGGCGCGTAGCCGTACGGTTCGGTGTACGGCCGTACCTGGCAGTGTACGCCGCGTGAGGGGGAGGGGTGGCCCACGCGTACTTACCCTAACCATCGTCGCCTGCCCGCATTAATCCGGCGCAGATTACGGCAAAGGCCATTTGCGCCTCGCGCAGTGGCAAGTCCAATCGCCATCACAGTGACCAGTCCAATCTCCGGCGTTGGTCCGCGCGCGGCGCCGATTCACATGCCACCGCCTGACCGCCTGCGCTCACTGACCGCTCGCCTGCACACGCAACCACTTTGACTGCCTACGCACGCCGCCCCCTCTCCTGCCAGCATTAATCGCCGGCACCCAACCCGCCCCTGCAGACGCCCTTTAAGAGCCGCCCACTCACGTGTCGCTCGCGCCACTCTTGCCTCCCCCCGCCTTCTCCCTATATCGACGGCCTCACCTCTCGCACCTCCCTCTCCCTCTGTCGCCGGCGATGGCTCGCCCCAACCTGACGCTGGAGGAGGCGGAGGAGCTCGCCCCCTTCGCCATCCCCGCCGCGCCGGATGTGCGTGTACCGGCGAGGTGGCGGCTGAGCGTTGATGGGATGCCGGTGGCGCCGGTACCCGAGGTCGACTCCCACCTCTTCGCCCGCGCCATCAGCCTGTATCGGGCGCGCCTATTGCCGGAGGAGCTCGAGGACACGCAGTACGTCCCAACAACCACGGGTGGGCGGACCGGCTCGCCGATGACCACGAGCAGCGCCTCCACGCCTACACCGCCCCACGCCCGCCCATGAAGCACAATCACACCCCGGCGGCACGAGCTCTGGGACAGGCGGACCTTCGAGGAGGTTGTCGCCTCATACCGCGCAGGCGGCCACCGACGCCGTGCCGCTGATACGTCTCCAACGTAGCTATAAGTTCATAACTGTTTCTGTGTTTGTCAGTGTGTTTGCTTGTTGGATTAGATAGCGAGAGCATTAAAGATGTTTGTTTCTCAGTAGGTTAACTAAGACTGTATGTAACCAGTCAATCTGACTCTGATCATATTGTATGGTTGCTAGATCTCTGTACTTGCTACAACTGCTGACTTTGTGGCTTGGAGTTTGTCAGGTATGTTGAAGCTAAGAAGAAAGGCCCTTCAAGATGTCTAAATTCCCCCAAATCCTTGACTCTCCTCAGTCAGCCTGTATCGGCCGAGAAACAAAGATTTCGGCCGAATTTCGGCCATCTCGGCCTGGGGCGAAATCTATCTCTCGCTGAAATAGTTCAAACTTGGCAAATTTTGGTCAAACTTCAGTCAAATTTTGGTCAAATTCCTGCCGAAATTTTTGAAAATGGCCGAAATTCGGCCATCTCGGCCAGGGGCGAAAAAAATTCTCGAACCGAAAACCAAAACGCTCCTCACTCCCGTGAAGTGAAACATAGTGCCTAGTGTGTCAGACTGCAATGACGGTGGTGCTCTGGTCACCGGCTGGCTGATCGGTGGTGCATCCTGAAGATGTCCACATGCAACGCTCTCTTGTTTCTTCTGATTTAGTTTGTGTGGTTTGGTTTCTTGTTGAACAGAAGAAATAAACTTGTTGATGGAAATTGTCCTTTTTCTTTCACTTCGGTTTTGTGTTGGTGGTTCATGGCTGGTAATTTTGATGTAAGTACTCATCTACTATATTATTGTAGAGCAACAGCCAATAGACATACCTTCACAGTAGCTTAATGAATTAGCAGTTCAGAGAAGACATCAGCAGATGCTTAAGTGCATAGATAGTATACTTACACTAGTAGAAAAACACCTATTAGACCCGGTTTGTAAGGGCCTTTAGTCCCGGTTCATGAACCGGGACTAATGGGTCGTTACTAATACCTCCACCCATTAGTCCCGGTTCAAACACAAACCGGGACAGATGTGCCTCCACGTGGCCCGTCCGCCGAGCCCAGTCAGGGGGCCTTTGGTCCCGGTTGGAAAGTCCATATTTTTTTAGAAAAGTGGCTGCTTTAGGGGTTTTGGGGATCATTTTTAGGTTGTTATTATAGCCAGCTAATAGAGAGAAATGTCCTCTCTTATATCTTCGTCCTTGGTTTACCCACTGATATAATAACTCATGCATGCTCGCATCATACATCATCATATATAATAACAAGTCGTACTAATCATGCATCACCATACAACTTCTACTCGTTATTAATAATAAGTCATACGATCATCATCCTCATAGTCATCGAACCCAACCCTACATAATTGTTCTTACCACATGATCATCAGTATCATGTAGGACCTAAACACCCTTAAGGTAAAATAGCATAAAACAATATAGACCCTGACTCTTCATTATGAAGAATGGCGATCATCCTTCTCCAATTCTTGCCCTTCGCTGCTTTTTGCTTCCAAGAAGCTCCTTACGACTGTCCATATATTTTTTCCATTCTTTGATTGTCATGTCTCCACTTCTTTTAGAAACCCGGTATGGACAATTGAGATTCGTAGGAAGACCTGGTTGTATGTTCAAAACATGAAGGGTACTGTGCGCATACATCAGATGAGGCACACGATCATTCGGGATTATCTGTTGAAAAACATAGTAATAACTTCATAGTTAGCAATGATGTACTAGTTTTAGAAGTGTGCAAAAAGATGCACGGTGTCGTAATAATAAAAAATCTTACCAGGGTATCTCCATGGTAGTTACCGTAGTTCAACACGTGCACTAGTGGCACGTATTGACCATAATGTTGAGGAGTTTGATTATAGATATTGTAATTCTCAAGATCAGTACAAAATGCGACCAGATGATTTTTCTCCTGATAAGTTAATTCGGAGCCTTCGGTGTAGTAGGTTCTGTCTACCATCTTCCGCACATTCTTTGAAGAATGAAAATAAGCTGTCAATGGAAATAAATTGTCAACTATTTTGAAATAAACAATATAAATTACTTAATAACTATGTTAAGCTCACATGGGGGAAGAATTGGAGATGTATCCACAAGGACCCAAATCGAAGGCCTCTCTTGCTCGATTGTAGGATCATCAAGATCCATGGTGACAAGCATACCCTCATCAAAACCATACATCTTGCAAAGTGCTTCCCAATTTTTGCAACCAAAATGGGTTACACTTCGAGCATTGTACAACTTTACTTGAAAATCCACAACATGATGGGTACTTAGGATAATTTTTTTGGTTTCCATACTTTCATGATCTTCAAAACTCATCCTCTTCAAGACATAGCGTCTTGCAAAGCATGGGATAAGCTAGTCGAATTGGAAAAGATGAAAAATACACGTTAAAATAGTTGAAGTCGTGCTTAATTACGAAAAAAACTATTGTCATCGTTGCGTACCGTATGAACATCGCAGGTCTCCTCGAGCTTAATGCTGAAGCGCCGATCTTCGTCCAGCTCAATGAACCTGTCGCACATACCTCGGTCGTCGTGGCACCAGTCGCACTCCTCCGGACGGTTTTCGTCGTCCGATGAGTACGACATTTCCTGCCTATGTTCATAATTCAAATATTAAACTAGATCATTATTATTAATCACGGGTTGACTATCGGTGATGTACGTAGCTCCTCCTTTCATTGCCGAGTGCATTATTATAGCAAATTGTCTAGCACACGGGAATGAAGGAGAACTTATCCAATATGAGCATTAAATAAGCAAAACCAAATCATAAAATAAGCAAAACCAAATCATAAAATAAAGTTGTATTCAAATTAGCATGCATTCAATAATTATAAGCAAAAGTACATCATCTCTTGGTGTCCGTACATCGTCGAATATTATCACTAATACAACTAGAACCGTAGCGCCCGACGGGTATCGACGCAGGCGGTGGACAGCCAAAGATAAGGAACCATCACAAGATCATAGCTCCAGTGAAATCCCTGAAGAACCTGCCAGGTATTGTCGAACCTGCCCTCCAATGCAACCATGTAGCGACGGACGTGCTCGTCCTCCTCGCTGACACGGTGACGTACCACCTCCGCGGTGTCCGGAAGCCTCAACAGCGTCACTGGCCCACGCGACCGCCACCAAACAAGGATCGGGTCAACAACGGGCTGCCTCCTCAGCAACCTACGTCCCCCGAAAGGTAGCATCTCCCAATACCAGCCCGGCGGAGCCCAGTCCCGAACATGGCCCTGATCAAGCAGGCCTTCACCGTCGAGTCGACGACGACGAGGATGCAGGATAGACATCGCCGACGTCGATGCAGGAACTACTTCTATATATAATTAAATAAAGTAGTTTTATTAATTAAATCAACTATCTAGTTCAACTACTAAGCACTTACTATAAATAAATAAAGTAGTACTTACTAAAAACAAACTACTTCTATATATAGTAAAATAAATTAGTTTATTAAATCAACTAGCTAGTTCAACTATATATAAACTACTTCTTATTTTTTCCTTTTTCTAAATACTATGAACAAAAAAATCATTAAAATTCTATGAACAAAATTAATTACACAATCTAAATATCACCAAAAAAATCTATTAACAATAATATCACCAAACATGCATATTCAACAATAATATTACCAAAAAAATCTATTAACAGGAAAAAATCTAGCATAATATGAACAAATTAATTACACAATCTAAATTACACAATATGAACT